>NC_051055.1:1711254-1806254 GCF_904848185.1 Acanthopagrus latus | reverse complement strand
GTGTGTTGCTGAATTAATCAATCAATCATACATTCAATAGATTAACCAACCAATCAACCAATCAACCAACCACTCGTTATTTGTATAGGGACAGTTCACAACAAAAGTCATCCCATGACATTTTCCGAGAAAGAGTGAGGAGAGACAAAGGGTAGGGGGAATGCAGATGGAAGCCACAACAATAATAACAGTCATATCAACTTAAACATGAATATTAATAGTACTAAAAGTATAATAATTATTATCAGTAGTATTATTCATGTTTGGTAGATCATTAAACTCTAACCAAAGTTAGAAAATTAATGCTTTAATCTTCCACGTTAATGCAACACTGGCTTGCCTTGGTCATGATTTAGTTCCTTCACATGCTTCAATCACTGTGTTTACATGAGGGATGGAATACCAAAGCACATCTCTCTCTCTCTCTGTCTGCATAGCATGTGTGATTGCGAGTAGAGGAAGGAGGGAGGGCGGATTGTCACCTAGTTGATTGATAGCATTGTTCTCTTGGATGGATTTTTAAAAATCTATGTTTATATACACTTATACATACAGAGTATTTAATTCGAAAAGATTACTGAATGATTTTATACCATGTACCAACACAAGTGTAAGCACAATTAAATGATGTTCAGATTGTGTGGTGTCTGTGGTAATACAATACCTTTGTCCAATCACCAGTTGTGAGAATACTCCTTAGTGTGATTCTATTGTAAAAAAGAAAATGGGGCATAAAATCCATATTTCTTCTTTTGTGTAAGTTTAGCCAAAAACAATGCAAGGCTTCAACAGTGAAACAAATGATACATTCTAAAGTTAGTCAGCTTTCAAAATTCCCTTTTAATGTTTCCACAGACAGTGTTAGAATCAGTTCACACTTGTAGGACAAAATACTTGCAACTAACTTAAATGTGACTGCCAGGACACACATATCTACTGGAACTGAACTGCCTCTTAAACTTAAGCTGAACATAGCCTAATTGGATAAATTAGTTTGCACTGAAACAGAGCCTTTGGTAGCCATCCTAGACTGCAGATGTACAATAAATCCAGGAGGCATATGTTGTAGAACTTTTTTGCCACTCTCTTTATTAGTTTCACACCATCTTCGCATACTAACAACTACAACCTCATATTTTTTGCTAGAGGAAGTGATCCCCTTTGACACAGTTGCAAGGCAATCATGACAACAGACTCAACAACAGATGGACTAAAATAAAGGGAGAAATGTAGTGCACAGTGTGAGCAAACCAACAAAATCAGGCTGGCATGGTGCTGTGCCTTTGAAACACTCCCGGTAGAATATAATGTTGTGTGGAGGACGGATCTAGGCCTGTCTATGTCTCAGTTTGGGATTGTGAGCATGTGTGTGTCCTGTCTCTCCACCCCAGCAACAAGGGACAGAATAATACTACCCTGTGTTGGCCTTGTTGCTGTGGTCAGTTATAGTACATTCTCTGTGTGTCACTGAGCATTTAATTTACGTATCCCGAATTAGCCTGCAGGGCGTGGAAGGGCCTACATGTTATGTCTGAGTTGAGGGTTATGCAGGATAATGGAGAAGGGCAAAGAGTTTGCACTGTGCCATGGTTTGTGGACTGAGAAGGGAGACAGCCTTTGGCAACAACTGGTGAGGGCGTGATGGTTATAGCCTGCTTGGACAAAGGACAAGACATTTCAGAGTAAAAAGAACATTTTGACTGTTTGAGAAATGTGCTTATTACTTTTTTGACAAGAAACAGATGAGTAGATATATACCAGTCTATTATGTGTTTCAAACTCTGGAGCTGAGGCCAGGAGGCAATTTGCTGAGTTTTTATTAGCTTACCACATTGTTTCTCTTCTTCTCTGATAGGTATATCAACATAAACAGAAAAAAAGTGCTGAACAGATAACTAGTTGCTATTTAAGAGCTTCCTTAAACCACAAGTTGTCATTTCTACATTTATATTTGAACACCTATAAGATAGGTGTTATAGCATATTCTGGCATTTTCGAGACTGATATTATTCTTACAATGTGTTTACTTCTCAGATTAAAAACAAGTAAAAATCATAAAAAAATGTGCTTATTTTAGGTTATTAACTGTATTTTTAAAATTATTTTATTGGGATGATGAACAAAATCAACATCACCATATATGTGTGGTCATGAGAAAAGTTTTTTTCTGGCAGAAAGGCTTTAGGAAATCAGGTGACATAGCACAATAAGCAACAAAGATTTTTTTTGGTCACAGAAAGGTTAGGTTTAGGCAACATGGTGAGTTTTTGGGAAAAGTCCATACTTTTGGTTAAAATAGATCCTTTCACAACATTAACCATTTGTTAGAAAGGCTATCTGTTAGAAAGTCCTGAATTCAAACATCTCACATGTGCATGTATCAGAGTTAGCTAAATGACTGTTTAGTCTGATGTAACATTTACTATTTAAGGGCCCAATGTTTAGGATTTATAGGAATCTTTTGGCAGAAAGTGAAACCAACAACCAGCTCTTGTATTAATGGGTTCTGCTTTTATCGCCATTGGTTTATAAAACAAGTGGCCAGCAATGGAGCTGATATAGATGACTGTGAGCAGTAGGTGATTTGAGGGGGATGCTGTCCCCCTTGTTAGCAAAATTACCAAAAAGCATCCCCCTTGTTAACCTGCAATCCGTCTCCATCCCCTAAGCATCTGCTAAATGCCCTAAATGTAAATGGATTAGCCTATGCTCTCTACTTATCATGCTAAAAGAAATGTGCATACCAATCACCAGCCAATTAATCACAACTACTGCCTTGACATGACAATACTGCTTGTTATGCCCTCTAACTATCATACTAAAAGGAAAACATGCATACCCCCACTTACATCCTCAACCCACATCCGGGAACATTTTCACTTTTCCCATTAACTGAATTGTCTGTTGACATCCTCTTTGTGGACAAACTCATGGAATTTTATGTCAGTCTGATCAAATTAACTACATTTTTTGAAATAAAACTTTTAAATCAGTCAAATTTGACCAGAACACAATATTGAGGGTAGTATGTATAATGTCCATGTATGAAGAAAACACTCTGTTTCAGGCAGTGGTGTGGTTGAGGGAATACCACCTGTCTGTGCCCACTGCAACAAGCCTGCTGTCTCGACTACCACACTCACCCAGTGTTGTAAAATTACAACACATATATAACAAGCTCTAAATGAAATTTGATGAATCTATTTCACAATAATTACATATGTACATGTTCTAGACATTGTAATGACAACAACTTGAATTTGATGAATTTGGTCCAATGAAACAAAGAGATGTTGTTCAAAGGAAACCTTGAGAGGTTGTGTGAGTTCATGGCCATTAGGCGGGAATATCCAGTAGCATTGTGAGACTTAACAATAGGACCCAATGACAATGTAAATATGGTAAAAAAATAAGATAAACTGTAACTGCAAGCAGTTATGAATGGGGGCCAAGCCCCCCCGTGCGACTCAGACCCTGTGCACCGCAGAACCCACCCATCATATATATATATGATTCAGGATAGTATTAGGACCAATAGATTGGGCTAGATTGACTGGCCTACTACCAAGCCAGGAGACAGAAGAGCGGCTCTGGAGGATGAAAGACCCTGACAGAAGCAGCAGAAGACTGGGAGAGGAGCCAAAGACGTTGGTGCATTTATCTGCAAAACTATAACTTATAAATCGCTGAAAACAGACATTACAAGAACTACTGTGTGAGTTAACAGTTGAGTCAAGCACGAAGAACACATCTTACAAGGCCAGTCAATCAGAGACAGAGTAGGGTGGGTCTTGCAAGCAAGATCCATTACTTCCAGCATTCCATCCATTTCTACAGGAGCCCAAAAGTCACAAACAGAGCAACCTTTTAAATGAAGATGAAGTAGACAAACTGTTATGTAAGCACAGGGCAACAATGGAAGCAACCAAACACAGGAAATGAAAAAGACAGTTTAGCACTATGTATATGTATAGAAACAACTGACACAAAGCAAACATGTTATGCAGACACTGCATGCAGTTAAAGCCTGTTCATGGTTGCTTCACTTGTATAAGGGGAAGTTTTTGTTTTGATGAGAAGGTGTTGTTCATCAGAGATTCTACAGGTTCTACTTCTACTACTTCTTATGTTATAGTTTGTATTGCCTAAATGTGGGATCTGTCTCTTGTTGGGAGACACAAGTCTGTTGAATGCCAAACACAAAGC
The DNA here is from genome assembly GCF_904848185.1 of Acanthopagrus latus. Lineage (NCBI taxonomy): Eukaryota > Metazoa > Chordata > Actinopteri > Spariformes > Sparidae > Acanthopagrus > Acanthopagrus latus. The sequence continues at coordinate 1,802,048 of NC_051055.1, read as the reverse complement.
TGTGTTTCATCAAGATGGCATGTCCCAGACAGTGTAGCCAGTCACATAGGTTTCTGCTACCCTCCAGGCCACAAAGATTTTAGACAAATAATCTGAAAAGGAAACTGTTCGAAACCACTTTTCGCGCCTTAGATGGGATCTACCAGGACTTTAACCATCAGCCCCAGACAGCAAAGGGAAGCTGAGACTGAGGCTGTGGTTGTAGTCTCTTGTGAAATCTGTTCTTAAACCACAGAAGACATTTTTCTCATAGTTTCCAAATGTCCGGAGCTGCTGTAGGTATGCGGGCTGCACTTAATGTGTAGATGGCAGTAATGATCTGTGTGTCTGTCTACTTCCCTCATGTCCCGGATATCATCAGAAACTTGATGATGAAGTTGTAGAAGCCCAATCATCATCTGGATGAGACCTTTCTCTACTTAGTCATGCCTTCATGCTTAGAAAATACACCACCTCCTTTTATTTCTGTTTTCAACGTTCTCTTGTTTGGATAAGCTCACTCTGCTGTTCCTTTTTTTCAGGTGTATCCAGTTCAGGAAAATATGTTGTATTAATACTAGCTCCACAGTAGGAGATCCAAACAGCAGAGAGCTGAGGACAATACCATTCCTGGCACCAAAAATCCTCCAGCGGAATGGACCTGGCCAGGCAGGATCCTGTTTGAAAATACTAAAATGGGGGAAGTTCCACATGTCAAAAACAGGAAGTCTGGCCCTGCAGACTCATCTTTTCTGCACACAGTCTTAATCCCAACCCTCCAACGTCCTGTCCAGGGGTTCCTTTTTAACTTGTGGCAGACACAGCAGGGGCCTGACTTAAATGACACCACAGCAGCTTTTCCTAGATTTCATTATAATATACCTTTCAGTTGAAAATAATCTCACAGTGTTTTATATATACATTTACACTTAAACTGATTACTTGTATGAAAAAGGTGAGAATGACACTACCCCACTGGGAGGGTCCAGAGACATGTTCCCCCGGAAGAAAACTTTGATGCTTTTAAATATGAAATATTCAATCTGATGCATTTTGAGAGAGAAATCAAGCAGAATTACAAGACAGTATGAATGTATAATACAGTATCTATCTATACATGGTCACATTATGCTATATAATAAATGAGACTGACAACTTGTCTCATGAAATGTGCAACAGCACAACTTTATAGCGCAATCTGCCGCAGAATGAAAAAAGCAAACCCTTAAAGAGTGTGTTTTGACAAGAAGAATATGGGTTTTGAAAAAGTTGCTTTCTCTCTGCTTGGAAGAAAGGTGCTGGCCACACTGTGTGTTGATGCTATGACCTGCACCTTCTTCTTGTGTGCTACTGTTTGACAGTGTGTCTGCAGTGCATGGCTGCCCTTGTTTGCATAGTTAATAGCTGTATTTATACTGGGCAGCAAGCTGCCAATTTGGCTTTCCTTTTTGCGGCCAGGTCTGCAGATTTAGTCAGAAGGTGGTAAATTGGAGGTCTGTTTTGGTCCGCCAATTTGCCACCTTGTAGGGTACACTTTTTTCCACCTCCATTGCTATCTAAATCCGAGACGTCATTGCACTGTTGTGCGACTCACAGGCGGGGAGTTTTAAAACCAGGAAACAGCTGATCACAGCGGTCAGTCCATCACTTCATCCGCGGACATCAAGATGAGCAACTGGACAGCTGCTGAGATCCGGGAGATGCTAGCTTCTCCTTGGTCTCTGTAGCTGTTTGGTTGTCCGCTTGCTGTTGTAGTGGCAAGCTACTAACGGTCGCTACTTTCAAATTAAAAGCCCCTCCGCTAAGAACCCAGTTCTCAACTCCAATGGGGTGCAATGTAAAGCTCTTATTTTTAAGACAAATTTGATGTCTTTATGACAGAAAACACAATGTGCTTACTGATCTTCCTGAACACATCTGCTAGATGGAAATTGAAAATGAGTTGTAGAGATTTTAGAAAAGTTGTTTCTATCGAATCCAAGGCTCCCCTCAGGCGCATATGTTCGCAGTTCCCGTCCATAATTATTAATACGTCAAAAGCTGTTGCTGCTGTCCTGTATCCTCCCTGTGTATTTCGTCATCTTATTTAATCCATTAAAAAGTGCATGGCAGGTACGCCCACAGAAATATGCCTCAAATCATTGCTGATGCCAGAGATGCTCACAAGTCTTTTTTTGCAAGTCAGAATGTGGACTACTAAATTATCGGACCATTTTTACAGTCATGCCAAAGCCAGCACAATGTGAGCAAGTGTGGCAAGCATACACTAATCTTACCAAAATATTCAGCCACCAACAGACTCTTATTTGGCAAGCAACATTAAATGTCTTATTATCCTAAACTAAACATGTTTGCTAACCATCCATAAATGCTAACGTTAACTGACTAACTGACCTATCCAGATGTTTTCAGGTGCTTGATAAAGTTTGACATGATCCATCCAGTGTCATTTATTTTGATCACACAGGCGTTGCATTTGGCAGTTCTTTTGTTTGGGCCTTGTGTGAAGTCCTTATAGACAAAGGTGATGACAAGTGGCACAGCAGCTCTCAGTGTGCTCGCCAGTATACATCATCATCTGTGGCCAGACAAAGTGTGTTTGCAAGTGAGTCTGAGTTGAGTCATAAATCTTTTGAATATGAGCCTAAGACAAGCCTCAAGTCTCTGTGTTTGGCGACTTCAGTCAGACTCGAGACTCTCTTTGCAAGCTGTATCCTTTTTCTCCTCCTACCCCTAACTTTACCCCTGAATAGTATGATAGTATGGGTATTGGAATGCAGGGTGTTTCTCCCGTGTTTCTCCACCTCACTAAGAGCCTACGCTGCACCTTATTCTCTCATTCATTTAGTTTGTACTTTTATCCAGTCAAAGTTAAGTCTTCTGCTTAGTTTCTGTGCCTGTGCTGTTTTGCCGTTCCTGCTGTTCCTGTGACCAAGATTAAAACTTCTTCCATTACACTCCCTGTCTGCCATCTGCATTTGGGTTCTCCTTCTCTGCTTCACCATGATGCATAAAAAGTTAGTCAGTTGGACTGTAGTTTGCATCCAGTTGATTGATTGTGATCCTAGTGTGACTTTACATCTCAACCATATAAAACAAAACAAAACAATATAATAATAATAATAACATTATTATTATTATTATTGTTAATAATAATAATAATAATGATAATGATAATAATAATAATAATAATAATAATAATAATAATAACAACAACAACAACAACAACAACAACAATAATAATAATAATAATAATGATAATAATAATAATAATGACACAAATAGGTTCTTGCTTTTGACCCACAATTAAGTTTCCAAAAGTTTGTGCACCACTAATCTAAAAATAGGATTAACTCACTAACTGAAAAATATAGTTTTTGCAGTGTGCTACAGGCTCATTCACACCGATTAAAAGTGAAGAAATCCAAAGCTTAAACAGCCGCTGCCGCAGATCCATTTCAACTGGGAAAACTAATTAAATACCTGGTTAGATTATTGATGTTTCAAAGGTTAACTTCAACCTTAGTATTAGGACTGCTTGTGGAATTTAGATTTGATTGCAAATCACTTCTATATTCCAATCTCAATAGATGAGTGGGAACACCACCTGTTGATGGGATAAGGAATGTCAAGTTAATAAGTAATATAGCCAACTTTACCAAAAAAAGAAAAAAAAATCACCAACATACACATAAAAGATGGTGCGCACAATATGGAAATATGCTTATCATATTCTGGCTCAGATGGGTAAAGGAAGATGACTTGGGAGCAACAAGTGTCTCATTTCACAGCAACTGTGAGATACTGAGAGCCCTCTCTTTAGTACTGAAGACAGACTGCAGCTGTTGCAAGTTCAGTTTCATGAGGTCTGGAACCAGTCCCGGAACTTTGTTTTTCATGGTTTTGACATTTTGCTCTCTTTTTTTCCCTTGCTGGTTCATCTGCGTGACACCCTTTAAAAAAGAAAAAAAAAATCAGAAAAAAAAATACTTTTTTGATTTTGCTGTATGCTATGATCATAGCTCAGTTGGCCACCTGTTTGACTCTCATCTAAAAAAAATCTAAATTAAATGACATGACATTTGTGTGTTCATGGTGAACTGAGCCAGCTCATCTACATCTTGTTATCATCAGATAACTTGCCAGGCAGTGACAGACACAAGATGGCATGGACAAAAATGACCTAAGGAACGCATACCTTGTGCAGTTGGTACTCGGTGTTGATTTGCACTCAACAACTAATCCATGATCTGTGTTTGTGTTCACAGAGATGAAGGAGTACGAGCCTCCATATGGCTCAAAAGTGCGAGAGCACCCCTGTGTGGAGAGCATGAAGGACAATGTGCTGAGAGACAGAGGAAGACCTGAGATCCCAGACACTTGGCTCAGGCATCAGGTACGTGCTGCTGTATTGGAATGACATTTACATACAATACGCAATGTGGACGTGTGGTGTTATTGATCATTCTCTAGGTATTACCTGTTTTATTTTATTCATTTCTACATGGACAAAGCACATTAATCAACATCACTATAAATAGGGTAGCCAAAATGCTAATTTCAGATGTTGAATTCATGATTGATGAATATACCATCTTATGCTAATATTTTCATTTAGAAGGTATATGATGAAACACATAGTATTTAATATATATTTGAACCAAAGAGTAAATACGACACATCATTATTATGACTGCACAGACTCAACTTTACAAAAATAGATACATCAATCACAAATGATGTAACCTTAACTGACCAAAGTCAAAACATGGCGATGGTGGAGGATGTTGTGATAGTGTCTCTGTTGTCTGTAAGGCCATTAAAAACGTTGGAATTTGTCAACTGATGTCATTTTGAGTTCTTTTGAATGTCGGCCATTCTTCAAACTTCTTGATTGTTACCCATGGTCCTTTTACTAGAATTATTGGCTACACTGCACCCTATGATTTCTGGTGGTATTGCTCAGTTTTTTCCACATCGGTAAGCTTTCAGAAAACATGCACAAATATGGCTGAAATTAAATCAGAGTACATATAGACGGCTCTGTCTGTTTCCATATGCTTTTCTAAACCTGTGCATAAATTAACCTGAATGGGGTCACAAGCTAAAGAGTTTGTGAACTGCTAGTTTAATCTAAAATCTTATATCTATAATATATTCAATTTTACAAGTATACTTGTATCTTATCTTCTTAATAGGGTTTTTTAACCATTACCAACTACATAAGCATTGACTGTTCTCTCTGGGGTCAAACTAACATATAGTCTTATGCCTTTATACACACTACGTCCATGTAAACACAACAAAGAGCAAATTAACATCCAAGAGAGAATAAGAGCAATATCATTGTCATCCTTTTAAGAAACACAAGTGAATAAGTAAACAACAATTCCCCAAAAGGATGAAAGCAAACCTCATTTCTGCATTACATAAGTAAATACATACAACCAGGATACTCTGATGAATGATGCTTCTCTGAGAATGTTTACCCAAACAGTCCTAAAACTTGAATTTAGTGTGGCGTCTGAGATTACTTGCTCTTTCCATCCCCATGACAGGGTGTTGCAGTGATCTGCGCAACCATCATGGAATGTTGGGATCACGACCCTGAGGCCCGACTCACTGCCCACTGTGTTGCTGAACGCATCTTTGAGTTGGAGGACGAGCTGGACAAACTGTCCAGATGCAGCTCCTCAGAAGAGAAGATCCCTGAGGAGCTGAAGATGCCCATAGAGGTGGAGATGCCAGAGGAGATGGGTAAAATCACAGAAATACAGGACATCATAGCCATGGACTGCTCTGTGTGTGACGAGAAGTGAGAGGAAGATCTGAGGGAGATTACTCTATTCATTCTACTTTGATAGGATGGAGGAAAGATCTTGAGGAGTTAAGGTCCAGGCTACAGGACTTTGAGTTGAGTTGCAGAGCCATATCTTCTAGGCCAGCTGAGAGGGATGCTGGGTTATGCTCTCAGACTTCAGTACTTCTAAAATGTAACAACTTGCCTTAATCAGATGAAAAGCCAAAAAGCTCAAGTAAACTGGAAGCTTACAAAGATTTGTTGGGCATGGAGGCACTAAGAGTTTTTGCTCTCTTTATTAAAAAACAAAGGCAATAATTATTAAACCAAAGACATTTGATGTGCGCTTCACCCTGTAATACTGACAGATATAGCATATGTTCATGTATTGTCATATGTTGGAGTTAAGGTGAGTTGATGCCTAAACGTGCCTTTGTCTGTACAACTTTGAGCCAGCAGATATATTTCCTTAACATTACTGATGCTGTGGACTCCATCTTCTACAGCAGGAATCCAAATTACTGTGTGTGCGTGTGTGTGTGTGTGTGTCTGTGTCTGTATCTACCCTGTTATACTTAAACTTTGTTTGCCAGGTAAAACAAGCACTATGTACATAAAGACAATAAGTGTATATATGTGACAATCAGTCAAAAGAGGGAAAGTAATGTTTTATATCTATATCAACAAAATACTGAGAAGATTGCCAAGATCTTGGCTTACCCTGCCTTACATACATTATGTGTTATATGTGAATCTTGTAAATCGTTCATGAATTAATTATGTATACATAGACTCTCTCCTTACTTTTCTGTAAACCAACCAAACCTGGGAGTAAGATATGATCTTGTACATTTTCTTTGTTATTCAACACCCCTATCTTTTATTTTGCTGGACAGACAAGATAGGGTGAATTTGTGAAGTTTTTCAGTGCCTGCCATGCAAGGTGTTGACCAGCAGTACCTTGCCCAAGAACACTTTGACATGCTGACCAGGGGAATAAAACCAGCGACCTTCCAATAAAATGCCACAGGCTCTACCCCTGAGTCACAGCCAGTGGTGTAATAGTCACTGGAGAAGTGGTTGTACTCTCAATTTTTCCCCTTCCACCTACCGTAATTGATGTGTTTATCTGAAGTTGGGCCAGCATTGGCTTTGGCTGTGGGCAAAGAGGCAGCATCTCCTTCACTGACAGCATCCTCTCCAACAGGGGTGGGGGGCAGAGCGGGCATCAACGTTGGGCTTAACTGTACCGGTGTAGCATCACTTACATTAGCTGAGCTGCTGGATGATGTTGATAAGTGAGGACATTAATAATTCTGAAATGAAATTCATCCTCATCTTACCGGTTGATTACAAATCCTGAAGGCAGTTCGTTTATTTGTCATTATACAACAAAGGGTTGCAAAACAAAATGAAAGTTCTGTACTCCTGCGTGATCCATAGTTAGAGACTATTCAAAATATTGGGATATTTATAGTAAGTGTTTCACCTGATTGCATATATGCACCCATAACCCAATATGTTTAACTTATTTTGAGTATTGCATATGGTTATTTGTATATACTTGATGACGTGGTGCATATTTTTAACAGCAGCAACAAGATTGTGATGGTTTTAGTCACTATGTAGTTATGATGGAGGCCTACAGAACAAATAACAATCCCAAAGTAATACCAGACTACTTCATCACATCACTTGCGTGCTTGGATGAATGCCCAGATAAACTGCAAACGGACATAGGCATGGAAATTGGGCACATCAAAAAACTTGTTTGTCTTTTTGTGCAGCAACCCCACTGATAGTTTTGAAATCCAAAGTTTCATTTATGTACCAGCAGACTGAATCATGGTGGTGAAAGTGCACAGTTTTGGATCAATGTTTTCCAAACCCTTCAGGATGACAGGTTACTTTTCTGATGATATCAGGGATGGAAGCCAATTCTACTTCCTGAATCTTGTTACCCCTGTCTTCCTCTCCTTAATTCACCTGAACTGAAATAAACAAAGTCATATGTAAGTAAAGTTTTGATCAGAGCACATGAGGGAAAGGTTAACAGGACAAGGAGGAGATAACATGTTTTTTCCTCTTTCCATAACACAATTACACACATTGGTGTAACGTAACAAAGTACATTTACTCAAAAACTTTACTTATGTTCAAATCTGAAATATTTATATGTCTATTCAAGCAGTTCCATATTATGTAACTTATACTTGCACTTCACTACTGAGAGATTTTTTTTTTTTTTTTTGCGCCACTACACTACGACAGCTTTAGTTACAAGTTACAGATCAATATTTTTCACCCCGTACCTTTGGAGTTAAATTCAGAACAAGAGAAGACAAAAACATTTGCCATGCTGTCATTGAGATCTACAATAAGAACCTAAACCAGAGGCAACTGGACTCCTTCTTACAAAGTTATGAATGAAAATGTGAAACATTTACATTTAGCTCCACTTAGAGAGATGTAATAGGCAATAGCCGGTAACACTATCCATCAATTTGCAAACGTTATGTAAATAGACTGGCATTTCTCCAATAACGAAAACAAACATGTATCTCAGATATACTTCATACAAGAAAAGTGCAAAGGCAGGCGAACGGTCTACCTATTTTGACTCACACTGTTCCATAGATGTATGGCACTGAGGACGATCTCAAAACAACAGACATGGATGAGCTGGCCATCTGTAAGGCAGAGTACACACCCAAAGGCCAAAATCCATGTGATGAAACTGTTTTTTATTTCTGCTGTCTTCCTGTCTTCTGATGCAGGGAAAGAATGGGATACTTCTACAGATGCATTTTCAGCTGCTGAACTGTACACCTTATTGAGAGCTGAAATTGTCTGATGGTAGAAAATTGTCTTTGCAGTGGCTGGTTTATTACCAACAAGTTATAGTTGTCAAGGCCTTACTTTTGATGCAGTGACAAACATTATGTTATGAAACAACATCAATGTAAGAAAACTGAATAAACTTGTTGTATTATTAAAGGTTTTAGTATTGATGACACACTGTGCACTTCATTTCTCAACAAATTAATTGGGCAGTAGAATCACTAGAATATTAACCTGTTAAATCAAAAATGTACCATAGAAATACTGTAAAGACAGGCTGTGGTATTGACCTGCAAGTCTTGATTTGGTTCATTAGCAATAAAAAAAATGTCTATTTATTAATACATTTTTTTGTTTACTAGAATAGAAAAAAAAATACATTTGTTATATTACCAGGACTCCCAGTGACTCATTTTGGACAAAATGCACAAAAACATCACCTACTTCATTGAACAACTTGTGTTCAGTAAAACAAACATGGGCAAAACATGCCAGTGGTGGTCTGAGGTAGTAAGAAAGAAAGAAAGAAACTGGAGAAATCATGAAGAACATTTGCAAAGTGCAAACAAAAAAGGTAATGAAACAATTTAGCAACCACTAATAGTGTTGCGCTCTGTAGTTAAAAGAGGACACAAATGCAGATATAGGTGTTGATCTTGTTTTTGCAAGAGTCTTTGTTGAATTGGCAGGGAGAGACGGAGAGGGTGGCTGGTGCTTCCGGTGAAATCTCCGTGGAGGAGTGTGGCGGCGGACGCTTGGGAGCGGCGGACCACTGACACCGGAGGACCGGAGCGCTGGCTCGCCAGAGGGCGGAGAGCGGCTGCTGGCAGTAGGGGTGCAGAGGGCTGGGTGGCTGAGTCAGAGAGCACAGGAGGCCGGCAAGGCGAGTACACTAGAGAGGACACGAAGAAATAATTGATTAAATCCCTGATTTGATCGAAGTCAAAGTAACTGACGGTTGAATCTGGAGCCAAGTACCACATCGGAGAGATACAATCATCTGGCAGCGGGTCGAGTGTGGAGCATGGTGCTATCAGCGCCTCTGAAAATATAGAAAATGGAAAAACACAACACCCCAAGCACTGCACAATAGAGGAGCATGACAAACAGGCCTCTTCTGTAGTCAAATAGAGTATGGCATCATTGCAGGGGGCCTAATGTGTTAGGTCTATGAAAGTTATCCTGTCCCCCATAGGGAGCGGTGGGTGCTCTCGCCATCCACCCTCCTGCTGGACCAGGGTCCAATCGCTGTAAAAATCACTCATAGGGATGGGTGTAGTTATTTTAGAAATAAGAAATAACAATAAATAAATAAATGATTAAATAAATAAATAAAACATCAATTATGAATTTCAATTGGTTGTGAAAATAATAATAATTAACTAAAGAAGGTGTGTCTGACAACGTTTCGACCCTCACTGGGTCTTTCTCAGGTCAATGGATAGAAAAAATAGGTCGTAGGTTGGCTGGTAAGAAGTCTGTATACCTTGATGAGCCTCCCCTGAAGCTCCCTCCTTTATATAGTCATGTTTTATTATTCTAATTTTAGAAATGTGTAATACACAATGACCTTATTTAAATATATGAATTAGTAAGCATATAACTTTAAGAGAAATAAAATATAGTGTTAAAGTTAGGTAGAAAAGGGTTTGTAGCTTAGTTCCCTGGATAGGAGCAATCCTCCGTCGACCTGTTAGTCGTTGTTGTTTGTTAGATATAAGCTATTGCTGATATGTAGATGATTCTCATATATGACTGCACCTGTCAATCCGGAGATTCTGTTCGGTCAAATATGGATGAACTGCTGAGTATCTGATTGTCATAATAGATGTAAGGTCCTGTGATTATAATGCCATATAGATGCAACTGTAAGAGTTGGAAAATGCAGATGACGCTATTAATAATAATAATATAAAAATTAAATATTATGTTATCCTTGGTTGCAAACTTGGTCTCCCACATGGTGGGCAGACTAATGACAGCCTGCACCACCTCTCCCCATAATGCCCTAACATTAGAGGGCTTTATAAGATAGCCCTAATTAGTCGTGAGGTTCTGAGAAATGAAGAGAAGAAAAATGGGAGAAAGGACAAAGAAGTGGAGAAGAGAAATGAAAAAAGAGGAGAATAAATGCAAGTGCAAACATAAAAATTTACTAAACAGGGACAACACAAGCATAGAGACATCCACGGGACATAAAAAAACAGAGTGCTGTGTGTGGTAGAATAAATATTATAAATAATACTGATGATAATACCAAACTAGACTCGAATTCACAAAATGTCCGCAAATAAAAAAGGGTGTGGCAGGTGTCTTGGGAGTAGATGGCGGCAAGATTGGGGGTTAGGGAAGGGGAAACAATCCCTTCTCCCAAAGGAGAGGAAAGGTGCGCCGTCATTCCTCCCATCAGACCACCCGTAGTCCCGGTCCCTGTAGGGTAAACCTACGGCCATAGCGGACCTCTGTCAATCCATCCATGATTTGTTTTCTCTTTTTATTGTTTTATTATAATCTAAATGAATATGTTTTTAAATCTCAAAAATGAACTAAAAGAGTTTTCCCGAATGGGGAAAGTAAAATACGTAAAGTTACGTAGACTGTTTTTTTGTTTTGTTTTTTTAAATAAAAAAACTAAAAAAAAAACTAAAATTGTTTTCAATGAATTACGTTTAAATTATTTTTTAATCTGCAAAAGAAGGTGTGCCAAAAAATGACGTTTCGACCTTTAATAGGTCTTCTTCAGGTCTGCAGCACACAAAAAACTATAAGGCTTGCTCTATGTCTGGCTGGTATCTGGCTGGTAGATGTGCATCCATCAATGTCCAAAGCCAAAATGAGCTCTGTGACTGATGCGCTCCCTTTTATAGCTCCCAAATGCCCATGTCTTAAATTTAGTGTTTTACCTTACGCACTGTTTCTTTTTTCATTTTAGTCCCACCCCTTTTCTGCTTATAATGATAATGTGAATTTATATTAATAATATATTATAAAAAGAATTAATTATTGTGTATAAAGTCATTAATAAAAATATGAATTATATTTTTAAAAGTTTTTATAAAAATGAATTACTATGATGAAATTTTTGATATTGCTATTTTAAGAAATTATGAAATAAAGTTAAATGAAATTTTAAATATTTATAATAATTATGAATTTAATGTATTATTTCTTAAAGGGGTTGGAGTTAGAATAAAAAAAAAAACAGATTAGGATTAGGGTTAGGTAAAGTGGAAAAGTACTCAGAGTCTCTCCCTATGTTGACCAACAACAACATAGTTTGTGTGGGAGACAGAGGGTTAGGGTTAGGGTTGCTCCTTCCACAGAGGAGCAGTGGAGCCGGACCAGGAGTGGAGGTGAGTACAGGTGAGTTTATGTGAATGTATGCAGGACCAGAGTGAAGAGATGAAGAGCGGGACGAGTAGTGGGTACCTCACTACATGCCAGGATGATAGGGAAGAGTGAAAACTATCACAGACCAGGACTGGCTGACAATTTTCAGAATGTGAAAAGGCAGTTTCAGTCTACTGTGCAACACTCTCGATCCCTGGCTAACACGCCAAAACACTATATACAGGCAGGCAGTGCCTGTAGACATTTGTGTGGCAATTTGTATATGGAGGTTAGCCACTAACCTAGAGTACAGGTCTAACTCACACCTGTTTGGTGTTGGATATTAACATGTTGCTCTATCACGCAGGAGGTTGTGAGTGCTATACATGCTGTAATGAAGCCTCAGTACATTAAGCATCCCTCTGCAGCAGAGTTCAGGCTGGTAGTACAAGGTTTTCGAGACAGATGGCGATTCCCTCAAGTGGCAGGAGCAATAGATGGAACCCATATTAAGATCAGCGCTCCACCTGACACTCATCTTGTTACTACCATCGAAAGGGAGACTATTCAATTATTTTGCAGGGTGTGGTGAACCCTGGGATGAGATTTTGGGACATTAATGTTGGGCGACCAGGCAAGATACATGATGCCCGTGTGTTCTCCCTCTCGTCACTGTATGAACTTTGCAGTGCAGACACTCTTTTACCACACTGGACTGAAACATGGAGGGGGTTGACGTGCCTCTTTGTCTGTTGGGTGATTTGGCCTTCTCTCTGCTAACTTGGCTCATAAAACCTTACCCAGAGGGGGGAAGAGTAACATCACAGCAGCTCAACTTCAATCACAGATTAAGTCAAGCCCATATGACAGTTGAGTGTGTCTTTGGGCGCCTCAAAGAACACTGGCATTGCCTCATAAAAGAATGTGGTGCCCACATAACTTTTGTCAGCCGCATAATGTCTGCTTGTTGTGTGCTGCATAATTACTCTCAGGTACATAATAAGGACTATTGTGAGAGGGATTACGTAAGACGTACAGAGGAGGAAGAGGGTGAGGGTATGGGACATCATGAGTGGGGGTATGCACAACAGCAAAACAATTACATCAGAAATGCACTTTGTAGCTACTCTTCTATAATGTGAATGTTAAAAAACCTCACAAGAAATACAGGCTAGTGTTAGCTTCCCAAAGGGTGGACCAAAGTCTGCATATAATTTGAGTTCAGTATTCTTTATAATGTTAAAAAGATAGTTATGGGATGTTATTGGAGTTATAAGCTGTTATCTCCCTTGATGAATTCATTTTTACTCATTCATGTGTGTAAGTGCTACCATATTCTGAAGGCTGGAAACCTGTTTTTTGTGATTCAAAGTGGATGGAATGGAAACACTTTTGCTTTTAAATACTGTTTATGGCCTGTTTAACTTGTGACAAATGTAACATTGCCACATCAGTACAAAAAATGCTTTGTCTCCATTTAGAAAATAAAGCAGTGTTTTTTTTAGTAGATTGCATGAAATTACAGTTACAAAATTAAGCTTTAAGATTGAAATTACAATAAAAAAATAAAGCTTCACGTAGTATAACAATCAAAAATGAAGATTAGTAAATTAGAATGTCTGTTGTGCAAATACAAACTTAAACCTCTTTGTACTTCAATCACAAATACTCAAGAGTGCTTCTCTTTATATGATATTCACCTCATGTGTAGCCCAGAAGTTTGAAAAGAACAAACCTTGAAAATGAGGTACCATATTGCTTGGAAATCTAAACACACACAGAAGCCATAGTTCTTCATAACAAATCTGTCTATAACATTCTTTATAACACAAAACTATAAACAGAACCTTCTGCACAGCAATTCAAACAATGCAAGTAATGAATGTGTGCATTAAAGGCCTACACAGACAAAGCTTTCCTAATTTGATAAAAAAAAAGTGTTACAACAGTAGTCCTGCTTACTATGTATTTCATGTAGAATGGATGAGGTATTGGGATGCTCAGTTTGGGGGGATGGAGATTGTGCCTGGTGCTGATGTGGAGTGAGCATAGGCGGCAGGTCAGTAGGCTGTGTTGGCTGATACAGCTGTGGCATGGACCAGGCACTAGGTGCTGATGTTGATGGGGGTGTTGTGGTCCAGGGTGGTATTGTTGAGGAATGAGGTTGACCGGGATGCAAAGCACTTGCAAGAGTGCCCATTATTTGCAGAAACATCTGGTTGGTGGCCTGTTGCTGTGCCTGCATAGGATGAAATCTTCTCTTCTCAGCCTCCTGTTGTGCCCGAAGTATCCTCTCAAAAGCAGCAGCCTCTTCAGTCATCTGGCTCTGTTCAGCGCTGTGTATATTCTCCAGCATCCTTCTACTGTCAGCCATGTGTGTACGAAAATCATAATCAGATGGGCATGATTTAGCCTTTCTTTTTCAAGCCTGAGCTCTGGGAAAGGCCAGTCTCCCTCTTCTGGTGCACTCTTCACTGTCACTGCTCTCTGTGCTCTGAGCATCAGACACATCTGCATCAGCAGGGGTGTTAACAGCAAAATCAGTATCACAGGACACATTGCTTGAATCTCGCCATTTATTGAAAGAAACAATTTCTCTGTTACTCATGTCATAATACTGCAGGAAGAAATAAGACATAATGCATTATGCTGTTTACACAGTACTGTGTGTGTGTGTGTGTGTGTGTGATGTAATGTCCTAATGCCATCATTAAGGTAAATACATATTATCTAATAATTACAAAGTATACTACTGTCTATACCTTCAACATAACTAATGTAACTTGGTTGGTAGTGGCATAAAGTTGAATAAAGTCACCACCAACATCTGTGTCAGATGCGGGAGCCAGGCTAGCTGTGCTAGCATCATTAGCATAAGTGGAAGCGGATGATTTTGTTGAACTCTCATGTGACTCCACAACATCCACTGGATCAACGAGCAGTGTTGTCCCAAGTATTTTGTCCAGGCTGTCAAACCAATTAAATTTGTCCTTCTCTTTACCAGAACTTCCTGGGTTTTTTTTTTTAAGTTAAAAGTTTTTTTAGTTAGTTTTTTTCCCCAGGCACTTTAATGTACTCCTTACGAAGTATTTTTGCTTTGATGCAACACTGTGCAGCAGACCTCCGATACCCCCTTTCCCCAAGCCGTTTGCTAAAGAGTGACTGGATTTTGGTGTTTTTGTGTGTTGTCAAAAGTTGTGAGTTTATATAGTCGTCCGACCAAATCTCTATGAGGCACTGCACCTCCTCACGAGTCCACGTCTGTCGACGATTACTCGGATTCATCTTGATCGTGCTGCATGTTGTAGAAGCTTCTACCCATAATGCACAGCACAGCTGGCTACAGGAGGTGGTTTAGTACAAAACAGGCTCAATGGGCCCTGCAGTTGGGCCGGATCGAGGTTGGATCACATTCTCACCACAAACGAACCGTACCAGAGTTTGTTTAGAACCGGACCGAGACCACGTCTTCAAGGAGGTCTCGGTCTGTTTGTTTTGGTCCGCACCCGAGTGTGATTGATGTGTTCACACCTTCCGAAACAAACTGCACCAAGGGAGTAAACGCTCCAGGATTCGATTCAACTGAAAATGCCCTAAAAGGATGTAGAAAACTCCTTCCCATGTCATTTTGTTAGCAATGGCACCACATGGAAAGACCTCAGAAAGAAAAACATTTCTTTACACTGCAAAGGTGAAGGCTACAAGAAGATCAGCAAAGCTTTACTTATCAGTCAGAATACTGCAGCAAAAGTGATACAAAAACTTAAAAAAGATGGAACTGCAACCATCTTGCAGAGACGTCCAGGTCATCAACGGAAGTTAACACCTCGACAGGAGCATCCTCTGATGAAAAGGGTTGAAGAAAATCGACATGCAAGTTCACTGCAGTTATCCAAGGTAGCATTAAATATATAATTTGTTAATGAGGGTAGAATAGCATCTAACTAGCTATTTTGTATCTGATATGATATTGTGTGTGATTTCTAATTAGATAAAGATCTTGTAAAATGGTGTCCAACAGTGTATCAGGATCTCCGATTTGGTTTGTAAATACAGTATAATTTGGTATAATAGTGTCTAAGTGAATTTCCTCCGGGATCAATAAAGTATCTATCTATCTATCTATCTATCTATCTATCTATCTATCTATCTATCTATCTATCTATCTATCTATCTAAGTATAGTTGACTATATTTTATCAGACTTTGGCAGAAAAAGATGACTCAGATGCAGGATAGTCCCTATGGTCCTGTTGACCACGAGGCTCCATCTCCTTGAGCAGCAAGCCGTGAGAGTGATCAAAGGCTTAGTGGAGATCAAACACTCGCTTTAACCAGAGAAGACAAACCAAGCTCAATTAGCCCCGTGTGCACAACCATCAGCTGACTGCAATCACACCACAAGGGATTGTCAGCAGAGCAAGACAGAACGGGAGAGTATTAACAAAATTTGGCTCTTTTACTCGCTTCTATTCTTTTGTTCTTTCTGCCAGTTACATTGACTTATGCCAGACATGAGCATCCTCACATTTTGAGTGTATTACAGTGATAAGGGCGTTAAAAGTTTTTGTCAGGCATCTTATGTGTCACAATAATACATATTTTGTGCACCTGAAATACCAGACTTTTTATACACATTGTGGTCAGCATTGCTGTAAAATGGGGTTATTACTCAAAAGAACCAATTATTTTTTGTCTAGAAGCATATAAGTTCTATAGAAATAGTGGGCAGGCTTAGTGCATTTTGTTTTTGTAATATTTATTGAGAGTATGT
This sequence comes from Acanthopagrus latus, assembly GCF_904848185.1. Taxonomy (NCBI): domain Eukaryota; kingdom Metazoa; phylum Chordata; class Actinopteri; order Spariformes; family Sparidae; genus Acanthopagrus; species Acanthopagrus latus. The sequence goes on along the minus strand of NC_051055.1, from coordinate 1,785,325 downwards.
TGTAAATGGTTTTAGATGGCACTGTATGATGGCTGGCACCAAACTTTTACATACACAGAAAATGTATTTCATCGCAGTCTACAGTTCCAGTGATTTCTACAGCTCTCATCTTTCTGTGAGGGGATGAGAAATCTGAAATCTTAATTTATTAAGGTTCTGTGATCGATTCTGCTGGGTCAAAATGACCAGTTTTGGTGAGGGGGGTTGTGTCAATCAAATGTCCTTTGTATCATGGCCTTTAATTTCTTCTGAGTGATTCTGATTGATACCAGCTGATGACTTTTCTGGGTACATTTTAGTAGACCTTTCTTTTTAAATAAATTAGACTCTGCCATACTAATGTCAAAAGTACTTGAAAATCCTATCTTGAAAACAATCAGCTTTATCATTCTAAGCAACTTGGATTTTGCATAAAGTGTTCAACCGAAATGGCATTGTGTCACTTCATTAATAATATATATATATTGTTATTGTTATAATAAAATGTTCCCTTGGCAATGGAAATGTGGTTGGAGCAGTGTTTTTGGACTTGAAGAAAGCCTTTGACACTGTAAGTCATGAGATACTTGTCAGTAAATTAAGACATGAATTTAATTTTTCTGCTCTTGCTGTTAGTTGACTTAGCTCTTATTTTGGAATATCGACAACAGTATGTTCGCCTACAGAATGTGAAAACATCTTTTCTGATCAGTAAGACTGGTCTGCCACAGGGATCAGTTTTAGGTCCTATTCTTTTTTGCTTACACATAAATGATTTGCCTACCATTTGTACAGACACTGAATGTCAGATGTATGCTGATGACACAGTGTTTTATGTCTCAGCAAAGAATCCCTGTCAATCTGCAGAGATCTTGAGCAGACAGATGATTACTGTTTCAGAATGGCTTCAAAGGAATCACACTTAATCACAAAAAAATGGTATCAATGTGCTTCTCAATAAGAAAGAAAGCCCTAGAGAAATTTTACATCACTATTAATAGTAAAGAAATTGATGTGGTAAATGAGTTTAAACATTTAGGTATAACTCTAGTGCAAGGTATACACCTATGGTATTCTTTACCATCAGAAATTAAATCCCAAACAGAACTAAAGACCTTTAGTGTGAAAGTTAAACTGTGGCTCAAGCAGCAGCAGAAATGTGAACATAAACTTCTCTCAAGTCGTTGTCCATACAGCACTTTATTTTATGTTTAATGCTAAATTTAACTTGTGTTTTAATCTGAAATTTAGAACTGCAGCTGTGTTTATTGTATTCAGAATATTTTATTCCATTCTAAAGCCTGACCAGAGAGAAAGACTGCAAATTAGCTGAAGCTAGACATCTTATATGCATCACATTTTCCCATTTTCTGTGGCAATGTTGTATGTATCGTCCCTGTTAAAACCCATTTCGGCCGGGAAAGCATTGCCGCATTTCTACCATTAAAGCCGGGAGCGCTGTTGCGTAATTCTACCATTGAGGCCGGGAAAGCTTGTACGTCTATTTTCGTCTACAAGGGTTTTTTTTGCACCAATTATCGGCCTCTGGACCATTGAAATGCAGGAAGGCAGTGATTTTGAGGAGTTTCTCAGATTCGATGACAGCGACGTTAATGGCTTTGTTGACTTTGAAAGGGCTGAACCAATCGACCAGGATTTATGGTTAAGACATATGTTTGAAGACGACGATGTAGATAGCGACGATGAGTTTGAAGGTTTTGAAAGTGACTGGAAGGCGAAGAATTACCACCGTAATCAACGGCGTGTTTTCAACCGCACGCCAGGAGTGAAAGTGGATTTACCTGCAGATGCTACACCACTGCAGGCATTTAGTCATATTTTCACGGATGAACTTTGGGAGCATCTCGTCACAGAGACACATAGGTACAGTGACCAGGTTCACACACACCCATCTAGAGCAAAAACCGTGAGGTGGTCCCAGGTTACTGAAGCTGAGATGAAGACATTTATTGGATTGTGCATGGGCATGGGACTTCTGGTGCTGCCAGTGAGAAGGGATTACTGGCGGCAGAATAAAAAACTCTTCACAACGCAGTTCCCCAAAAACATGTCTCGGGACAGATTTATGGCCATCTGGAGGTAAGGACAATAATAATAGGCTACTCATTGATTGTGATGATGCTCTTATAAAGAATTACGACAGTTTATGTCAGTTTACTTTTCATTAAATTCATAAGCTGGAATGCTAATTTACATCACAGACAGATGTATAGTATTATGCATGATACTTTCATTCAGTACTCATCACATACAAGTGAATGTAATTTAAAACACAGACAGTTTTTATTCATAGTATTTTTATTCAATCATCACATACAAGTATAAATAGTAGCTTACAGTCCAATGTCATTTACAATATAGACAGAATATTTTGTCACTATAATATTTTATATTGTGCTGTCATCCAAGGTAACTTACCTGTGTCTGTGTCTGCATTTCCAGGTATCTACACCTCCAGAACAACGGGGCAGCAGATGTCAACTGGGATGACAAGCTATGGAAAATGCGCTGGTTTCTGAATTACCTCCTTGACCGATTCCAGGCACTGTATGGGGTAGATGGCAATGTGACCGTGGATGAGAGCATGATCAAATTCAAAGGGCGTCTCTCCTTCAGGCAGTACCTGCCCATGAAGCTGACAAAATGGGGTGTCAAGGTATGGGTAATGGCAGAGAGCTCCACAGGATACGTGATCAACTTCCAGGTCTATGCTGGTCATGAAGGGTCAATAGAGAAGGGCCTCGCACACCGTGTGGTCATGGATTTAGCCAGACCATATTACGGCTCTCACCTGTCCATCTACATGGACAATTTTTACACGGGGGTAAATGTCTTGGAGGAGATGAAGACCCATGGCCTGAATGCTTGCAGCACCGTTCGTGCCAACCGGACGGGACTCCCAAAGAATGAGAGGCTTAGAAAAAACACCGCCATGGAAAAAACATGAGTTCAAGGTAGCTCAGAAGGGCGAACTCATGTTCTGTATTTGGCAGGACACAAAAACTGTCATGGTGCTTTCCAATCATCATGATCCAACTCAGACGGGGACAGTGAATCGAAGAAAAGACGGAGCCAACCACGTCCCAGTGGTAGTGCCAGCTTCTCTCGCAGACTACCAAAAGTACATGAAAGGTTTGTTTGACTTTTGTTGGTCTTTTGAGTGCAAATGTGTCACTGCAAAGGTATGAGTGTCTTGTGTGTCAACTGAGTGTCGTGTGTGTTCCAGGGGTTGATCTGCTTGATCAAATGGTTGGCTATTATGGATTCCAGCATCAATCAAAGAAGTGGTGGAGGAGGGTGTTTTTCTTTTTCTTGGCTGTGTCTTGCCACATTGCTGCAAGGTCTCTTGGAGGAACAGTCTTCAGAAACAAGTACAGAGGCTACAAAAACTGGCTGGAGGACCTGGCAGAGCAGCTCATCACACCGCACAGAACAAGGGCTATTCCTCTTTCTCCTCCTCCTCCTCTTCCTTCTCTAGCTTCTCTTCCTTCCTCTCCATCTCCTTCTCTTCCTTCCTCTCCATCTGCTGGACCATCAGGAAGAAGATTCATGCCTCCTTCTCCATCATCCTCCTTCTCCATCTCCATCTGCAGGAAGCAGAGGAGACACACCTACTCCACAGCATGACTGTGGAAAATTCTTTGACAAGCTTAAACAGTGCAGGGAGTGTCAGCTTGTCCCTGACAATGAAAAAGTAGGTGGACCAACTGTGTATGGCTGTAAACAGTGCAACCTACCACTGCACATTGAGTGCTTTGGCAAGCACTATCGCCGTTACATGTGAGGCAGACTGGTACAGTCATTACATGCTGTTGTTGTTCTTGTGTAATTGAAAATATGTGCTGTTCCTGCAGTGACACTTTACTTTAAATTTTTTTTTATTTTTATGTATCTCAATAAACTCAGTCTACAAGAAAGCCACATGTGTAAGCTCTCAAATACTTTTTGAACTGTGTTCCTGTCTGCTACAGAGGCTGAGAAATCAATAATTTAGTAAGCGTTGTCATAATTGCTGAATTTCCAGAAAAACTTCAGGATTCAGATAGTTAGATAGAAAGTCAGAAAGTCCAGCTTTGTGCCCACCACTGAGCCAGCTCTCCTCACCAGTCTGTCCAGTCAGGCAGCTTCCCTCTTCTTGCTGCTTCCTCCCCAGCAAACCACAGCGTAGAAGAGGACGCTGGCCACCACAGACTGGTAAAACATCTGCAGCAGTTTTTTGCATATGTTGAAGGACCCCAGCCTTCTCAGGAAGTACAGACGGCTCTGTCCTTTCCTGTGTACAGTGTCCATGTTTGCTGTCCAGTCCAACCTGTCATCCAGCTGCAGCCCCAGATATTTATAGGTCCTGACCACCTCCACATCGACCCCCTGGATGGACACAGGTTGGAGCTGTGGTTTCTTCCTTCTGAAGTCCACAACCATCTCCTTGGTCTTGGAGGTGTTCAGCTGTAGGCGGTTGGACCTGCACCACTCCGCAAAGCCCTCAATCAGGCTCCTGTACTCCCCCTCCTGTCCATCCTTGATACAGCCCACTATTGCAGTGTCATCTCAGTATTTCTGCATGTGGCAGAGCTCCGAGCAGAGCACAGAGCACAGTCCCCTGTGGTGCTCTGGTGCTGCTAGCCACAGTGTCTGACATGCAGTCTTTCAGTCTGACGTACTGCGGTCTCTCTGTGAGGTAGTCTGTAATCCATCTCACCAGGTGTGAATCCACATTCATCCACATTCATTGAAGGCGCTGGAAAAATCAAAGAACATGATTCTCACAGCACCGCTCTCCTTGTCCAGATGAGAGTGTGCCCTGTGAAGCAGATAGAGGATGGCATCCTCCATGCCCAACTTCTCCTGGTATCCAAACTGCAGTGGATCCTGTGCGTGGTGGACCTGGGGTCTGAGGAGATGGAGCAGCAGCCGTTCGAAGGTCTTCATGATGTGGGATGTTAGTGCTACTGGTCTGAAGTCACCTGGCTCCTTGGGGTGTTTAATCTTAGGAACCAGGATGAGACATGAAGTCTTCCAGAGCACGGAGACCCTCCCCAACCTCAGGCTATGGTTGAACAGTTGCTGAAGCGGCTCCCCCAGTTCAGCAGAGCAGGCCTTGAGCATCCTTGGACACACTTTGTCCGGGCCCACTGCTTTCCTTGGACGCAGTCTCCTCAGCTCTTTGCTCACCTGCTCCTTGGTGATGGTGAAGGGGAGGGGGATTGAAATGTCCGTAGCGGTGAGGAGGGGGGTTGAAATGTCCGTGGGGGTTGGGAGGGGGTTGAACTGTCCGTGGTGGTGGGGAGGGGGGGTTGAACTGTCTATGGTAGGGGTGGGGGGGGAGGGTTGAACTGTCTGTGGGTGTGGCGGGTGGGGGTGCCCTGTAGTCCGAGGTGATAATGGACGTGATGGGGTGATGGGGGTGTGAAGTGGGCAGTCACTGGCTGTGGGAGCTGGAGTATCAAACCTGTTAAAAAACAGGTTTAGCTGGTTAGCTCTCCCAGCATCCCCCCCTTCTGTGCTGCTGCCCTTCTTCTTGCAGCCTGTGATGGTTTTCATGCCATGCCAGACCTCCCTCATGTTGTTCCGCTGCAGCTTCTGTTCCACCTTCCTTCTGTACTTCTGTACAAGGTCCAGCTGAGAGAGGCAAATGAGGAGTCCTTTGCCTCTCTCAGCTGGACCTTGAGTTCCCCCTGTACGCGCTTCAGCTCGTCTCTGTCACCGTCCTTGAATGCCCTCTTCTTCCTGTTAAGGATATCCTTGACATTACTGGTGATCCAGGGCTTGTTGTTTGGAAAGCAGCATACAGTCCTAATGGGAACCACAACCTCCATACAAAAGTTCAGGTAGTCAGTCGTGCATTGGGTGACCCCCTCGATGTCCTCACCATATGTGTCCTGCAGGACGTTCCAGTCGGTTGATTCGAAGCAGTCCCTCAGAGCATCTACTGCCTCAGGAGACCATTTCCTGAAGGAGCGGGTGGTTGTGGACTGTCTCTGGATCTTTGGCTTGTAGTGTGGTGTGAGCAGGACCAGGTTATGATCAGACTTTCCCAGTCAGAGGAGTGGCCGCATAAGCTTCCTTCACGTTGCTGTACAGGAGGTCTAAAGTCCTGTTCTTCCTGGTGGGGCAGCTTACAAACTGGTGAAAGTCTGGTAGTATTGAGTCCAGTGTGACGTGGTTAAAATCCCCTGAGATGGCGATGAATGCGTCTGGGTGTTGTGTTTGCAGCCTGGATACGGTGGAGTGGATGACGTCACACGCAGTCTCGGCGTGTGCACGCGGAGGGATGTAAACACAAACAACAATGGCGTGGGAGAACTCTCTGGGCATATAGTACGGTCTGAGTCCTACCGCCAGCAACTCAATGTCTCTGTTGCACTCAGTCCCCTTCACCGTAACATGCCCCGGGTTGCACCATCTGGTGTTGATAAACAATGCGAGTCCCCCACCTTTGCGTTTGCCGCTGCGTCTGCAGTCTCTGTCCACTCTCACCGTGGTGAATCCAGGTACATCCACATTATCGTCCGGTGTGTTCTGGGTGAGCCAAGTTTCAGAGAGACACAGTAATCTGCTCTCCCTGAATGTCCTGTCGGTCTTCACAAGGGCAGCCAGCTCGTCTGTCTTGTTGGTCAGGCAGTTGACATTCCCCATGATGATCGAAGGAACCGAGGGCTTGTACTTCCACCGCTTAGCCGCTAGCCTAGCCTTCACCTTCGCCCCGGCTCTGCGGCCTCGTCTCCTCCTCCTCAGCTCCACAGGTATGGAGTGAACAATGCCGGCTCGTCCCATTGTTTGGAGTGAAATCAGCTTCTCCCTTGAATAAGCAAGTTGTCCACTGATTTGTTGCCAATAAAAAGACGTTGTATCCATAGGATATATAAGGGCCTACACAGCAAGTGTACTTAGTTGAAAGAAAAAACACACTTAGACACTAAAAACGAAACTACACATACGGAGCTACTGGATCAGTGTCCTGCTCGCGCCGGCGCCGGAAGAGGGGGGTTTTCTGAAATCACCCATAGGATTTACAGACTTTTTTCCAGGCGTTTTAGGCCTAAATAGATTAAATAAACATTAAAATAAAAAAATAAAATAAGAGGGTGGGGGAGAGTAGGGGTATGGCTCAACTTACCCCACTCCTATGCTCAACTTACCCCATACGTGGGGTAAGTTGTGCCACAAGACCACTTTTTGTGGACATGCTCTATTATCGAAACAGTTATGTTTACACTCATTCTGTTTGTTTGAAGGGATGCACAACATCCTGAAATATATGCAGATATATTAGTTAACGACAAATCTATGATTGCCTTGATGTAGTGATCCTAAATGTGAAAAATAGCTCATCTTACCCCAGTCTCCCCTACAGGGCCTCCTTCCTCATTTGTGCTGTCCTCAGTGAAATTTGTCTCTTGTGCTACTTTGTTTGTTTCCTCATTCCAACCTGGTATCTCCTCAATCCTGTGGCCGTTTCCTTCTTCAGTGTTCTTTTATGTTTGACCAACTGACTTCAAGCCATATTGCATATATTATGAATCTCTTGAGGGATGAGGTAGCTTAGTGGCATTATTGGAAAGCAAGTCTGTTATTCTATGCTCATTTGCTACATTTGTAGTTTTCAGGGAAAACCTTTAAAAACCAGAGTTGGGTAGTAAAGTGTTACATTTACTCCACTTGATTAATGCAGCATACTTTCACTCTTACTTGAGTAGAATGTTGAGAAAATCTTTACTATTATATTTGGAAACAGTGGCACTTCTACTGGTGCTACCATTAGGTCTGCTGCAACGCCTCCACATTATGCCGTTCAAAGCTGCCACTGGGAGCACTGAGACACAACTAAAACAGTGAAGCTGTGGTGTAAAACCAAAACAATGAACTGAGAGGTGATAGAACATTAATTCCCAGATGATAATCCACTGTAGGCTTGTCACAAAAACAACTGCTTTCACATTAAACATAGCCATTTGATCTGTTGTAAACGTATAAATGATGATTCATCAGGGCATCTTGACAGCATGCAAGGTTTTTTGTAAATGTGGCAATCTTAACCAATTGTTGTGTAGTTTAATATTAAGAAATTTAAAAATCATGTTTCAGATTATCAGATATATTTGTTCGTGACCTGCAGGTAATATTTTTAGTTTGAGTCAAATGTGAATTGCGCATGCATACTGCACAGTCAGAGCACGTCAAGTCCCATAGCTCACTTTCGGCATGCTGGCCAAGATGCACCATTTGACATCGCGGATATCGTTTACGCAAGTAGCAAAGCAGTTGCTGATAATAGTTGATAAAAGTTTTAGTGTTCTAGTCCAGGGTTAATCACATATTGACCAGACAATATCTGCCCTCTATTAGATTAGGCATCGGCCTTCATTTGTTTTAAAGGGGTAGTTTGTGTTTTTTGAAGTAAGGTCATATAAAGTACATATCTATAGTCGATCTGTTCCCTACTGTAATCACCGATCAGTGCAGCCTCAGTTTGGAGAAGTAGAGAGCCGCTCCAGCCCAGACGCTCAGCTTTGTACTGCAGTGAACGGGGTCCAGAGAAGAAGCGAAATAAACCACCTAAAACAAGGCTCACCTTAAAAAATCTATAACAGTTCAAGTGTATGTTGTGTAGGGAAAATTCACACCGCTTTACATCGCCGTCAGACCGCCCTTTCTTTTGGCACTACATTTTTGTCAACCGTAGAACCTCCGTATCCCTATGCAGTTGTGCTAATGCATATGGATATGGAGGTTCGACGGTCTGTTAACATTTGTTTTTATCAAAAGTAAACCTCTCGTCCAGCAACTGGGCCTCGCACTGTAGAGCACCTGTTGCCCAGTTGCACTAATGCGTAGGTAGGGATACGGAGGTTCTACGGTTCTTTGGTCATCTGACTTGGCTCTCAGCCACCGGAGCTGCAAAAGGAGGAGGGAGGGGCGGGACAACAGCATAAGTGATGGTGATTGGCTCTCTAAGGTAGAGTGAGAGTTTGTAAGTAAGTCGGAGGCAGTGTTCAGTTTACACACAAACCACACGTGCACACAGCAGCCTCGCACACACACACTAGCAGAGGTGAGCTGCAGCAATGGCGAGTCCAGAGGGAAAGTTGATCTTTTCAATGTTGAAGTACAGACACGACTTTAATCTCTTTTGTCTACGTCTGTTGTAAGCAACTCTTATCTAAAGAAGCATCTATGAACTGCACACACTTCTACAAAACTAGTGGCCAAAAACACCGTTGATGACACTGTTGGTGATGACAGCAGGCCAGGTGTGGCTAACGTGAGCTCTGCTAACAAATAAGGACACTGAGCTGTCCAAGCAGCTACAGCTAGATTTTTCTGCTCCAGCTTCACAAAAACTTGTGACTCAGACTAAAAAGGCCACAGTTTTATCTCTGTGACTATGACTCAAGTAGGTTCAAGGTGGGTTCAACACTTTCTGGATATTCAAGGGGAATAGGGCCACATTACAGTACAGTAATGAATGTGGTTTGAATTATGGTACACTGTGCTGGTATGGTTGCAAACTGCTGATAATCTACAGTAGTGTAAAGCCAAAGGAATGCTGCCAGGGAACAAAGCTCTCACTGTGTGGCAAGGAAATCTCTCTGTCTGTCTGTGGTGCAGATATAGTCTGCTTCTGTCTTCCATAAAGCCTGTGAAGTCTAACAGAATGGAATGATGCAGTACAAGAGAGCACACATATCACTGTCCTACACTGTACTCTACTTGCATGCACTCAAATACTTTATTGGGTGTGCTCTCTGCTGCACAAAAATCCCTGCACAGAGTATCCTGCTCAGTGGCTCTTTTATTTAGCTGACATGTCTTACATGTGCTGTAGGGGTCATGTTCTGGGGGGTTAGGGTGAGGGGTCAGAGGTCAGGAGAATCAGATGAAGCAGCTGATTGTAGAGAGAGCAGAGAGGCAGAAAGGCTGGAGACCAGATGAGCTTGATCAGACAAGTTTTGTGATACCACACACACACACACACACACACACACACACACGCATGACATTGTATTGCTTTCGGACAGCCCTACCAAAGCAAGAGGACAAAATGGTGTTAAATACAGTGCTGAAAAAGTCTTTCCCATTGATATCTCCTGATTTTGCTGCAAAATCTAACATTAGTGAAAGCAAGGAGCTGAACACAGAAAAGGCTCTATTAAACTTGAGGAGGTTAGGGTTAGTCTGGAGCTAAATTCTTGTAAACTTTCACAGAGAAGCAATAGAAAGCATCCTGACTGCTATGGTTCATGCACAGACCAGGACAGGAAGGCTCTACAGAGGGTGATTTAAAACCACCCAGAACAACACTGGTACCATCGACACAGCATCAGTGACATCAGTGAAGTGAGATGTCTGCACAGAGCCCACAGGATACAAAAAGACAACACCCACCCAACCACAGTCTGTTTTCAAACCATCATTTGGGAAAGTATACAGAAGCATTCACTGCTGTACCACCAAACTAAAGAGCAACCTCTTTCCTCTGGCTGTGATTGACTTCAATTCCGCGTTCACACTCCACTCTATAAAATGGTTTATTTTGGGGTGTTTTTCTCTGATATAACAGACTTAAACTCAGTGTTGTTACAACCCTGGTGCTGTAAAACTACTTAAACATGAATCTTTAAACGTTTAATTGTAATTGAATAGAATGCTGAATGCTCAAGGTTTGCTCAGTTGAGAAGAGAAGCTCTTTAACATAGTTTGGACGAAGTGACACTAGTGTTCAAAGACCGGGCACCGGAACTTCCAGAACCTTCACACAGAGTGGTTTACTGCCGCGGCTGTGGAGATCTTTGAAGAAGTTGAAAAACATGACGCTTCCTGTGACGCACATCGGGTGTTCCATGGAATTGAAAGCTGTTGTTTACTGTTTCTCTCCTTCTCGGCTATCTTAGCCGTTCTTTCTTCGATTTCTTAGTCTTCATAATCACACTGGTTTTGTATCGTAGCTAACCTGTAGGTATTTTTGCTGAATTGTGCTTCTTGTTACGGGATAGTCTGACCGGCTAGCTTCCTCAAACTAGCTTACCTCATTGCCTTTTCGCTTTTCACCGCAGCCAACACAGCCTCGATAAACAAGTGTTATGATGGCCTGTGCTGTCTGTGCTGCAGTTACTGATAGGTTGTCTCTATTAGAGAGACGCGACTGGGAGCTAGAGCAGCTTCTTTCAGCTAGAAATACAGGCACTGCAGATAGTGTTAGCCCCAGGCCTGATAGCAGGCCTGCTAGTCTTAGCACTATCTCAGTCTTGTCAGCAGCTGCTGTGGTGTCTGAACCAGTTTTTTGTCCTCGCTAACCCAGTTGTTATTCTGGCTGGCTCCCGTGCTTCCACACACTAGTGATAGGGGACTCCATTACCGGCAGCGTTAAATTAGCGTCGTCAACTGCTGTTTACTGTTTACCTGGGGCCAGAGTTTCTGACATAGAGGCTAATCTCAGGGTGCTGCTATCACGCAGGGATAAACAAGGAACTCAGGCACACAGCACCACAAGCTACAGGAACATTGTAATTTGTCCTGGTGCCAACAATATCCATTGGAAGCAGTCTGAGATTACAAAAGATAGCCTAGCCAGGACTTTTCAGGCTGCAAGTAAGACGTGTCGGCATCGGGTAATTGTCTCTGGTCCCTTACCACAGCAGGGTAATGATGAGACGTACAGTAGGCTTACGGCTATGAACCACTGGCTGGCACGTCACTGTAGGGAGCAGGGATACAGGTTCATGGATAACTGGTCTTCTTTCTGGGGTCGCCCCCACCTACTGACAGCAGACGGCCTTCATCCTACTGGAGTCGGGACTGCTGTTTTGTCTAGCAATATAGACAGGCAGGTTTGACACAAGGGATGTAGCACTCAGCAGTTTGCAGGAGACTCAAATCCAGCTGTGCAAGTTTGGCTTGACCAGTTCAAATCAATTTCAAATCCATTTGTTAAATTTCAAAATCTATATTCAATCTCATATTCTGAAGCAGTGATTTCTTTACATGGATCCATCGGTTTTCCACATCAAATTAAACTTGCACAGACAAGGATATATGGTTACACGTTTATTAACTTAAATAATGCAGAGCAAATGAAATGAAATTATAATTCAAACAAATGACAACAGGTAACACAAAATGTGGAGACTGTGAAGGGTAAAATATTAAGATTAGGTGATTTATGAGCGATGGTGAATTTGTGGGAGGGGTAGTTTTTAAAATATTACGGGAGTCATTTTTAGCACTAATGAGACCTTAACCAAAATCCTCTTTAAGCTTATGAGATGGGGATCAAAGCTTACAGACACCAGCTCATTCTCGTGTGTGAAGCCAGCTGTATGCAGGAGGTTCAGCCTACTTTGTTCGTAGATGGATGAAGTCCACGGCTTTGGTTTCCTCCGGTCCTCTTAGCCTTACTTCGGATGCGCAGCGCCGGTCCAACAGGTGCGTCTCGTCTCTGTTGACAACACTGTTGGTCCAAAGGCCCAGCAGGATGTCTGCTTGAGTGCACTGGGGCAGTCGGTCTTGGCTGGATAATAACGTCTCTCTTCAGCTGGAAACGTTTGTACGACTTCTTGAGCTGTCAACTACTGCAACGGCTTTCTTGATGATGATCAATATCTTAATAAAGGCTTCTGCGAGTGGTGGTTCTTCAGCCTTTATTGTAAACTAATTCAACTTTTTGTCTAAGCTTAACTGGAGGATGAAACACTGGCCGGGTGAATCTTCCGTCGTCACTAAATACAAGAATTAGATTAAATTTACTTCTTCTGAGTTAGGCGACGATACTTTGCAATATATAACAAAAAGGATTTAAAAAAAAAAAGGTTTCATTCTATTCGAGCTTTTAAAAATAAAAGTACTTAGAGAAAGTACTTAAATACCACAAGTTATAACTTGAGAAAAATTCAACAGGTGGTTGAAATCTGTGGAGGTCACTAGTCTTGGAGTGTGTGGCAAAGAGAGTAGAAGAGAGTGAGCGGGGACACTAGGGTATCCCCTTTTATCTTTGAAGCAGAACTGAAGGGGCGGCTGGCAGCGTCACTTCCTCTGGCAATATCGTAGTTTAACTTACAGGGTAACTCACAGGACACTGTGGTTCCACCAAACATCAGACATATTAACCCAAAATCTGCAATTTGAGTTAATCTTCTGCTAGTTGAGAATCTGCTATCGGTAAGAAATTGAGATTTTATCCTATTACTCATCAAGGACTTTGTTAATATCATCCCCAAGGATCAGCAGAAGAGCTTGTGTCTCTTTTTTGAGATTTGTGTGCTGGTTTCAACACGGAGTGTTTTATTTTGAAAAGTAACCGGATGTTGTTTGTTATTTCGGCGCTTGACTTCCTATCTGCTCCATGCTAAATTCAGCTGAATTGCTGCGTCGTGCTCCGGGATCCGCCAGAAATAGAAGTCCTGTGTATCTGCTCCGGACTGCTGGAGCTGGGACGGAGCAGATACGCAAGCACAGTGGACCTGGTGGGGATTGACACATTGACTAAAGTGAAACCAGAGTGAAATCAGCTCTGCCAGAGACGCAACGCAGCGGAGATGTATACAGTGGAAATTGGGAGCCAGGGTTGCACTGATTTCTGCTGTAGATTGATTGTAAGAGCTTTAAACAACAAGACGTCATAAATTACACCTTGGAAAGAGGAGATAAAACACCAGATGTTGGTTCCAGAGTGCTGTTATCTCTGGAGGGGACGTCTGGAAATATAAACACAATCCAGGACCATCCTTCCCTAATTTACAATAAAAAAGCACTCAATTATCAACACTTTCTTGTGGAACAACAACTGTTTCCAAATCCAGATGCTCAGGTCCTGAACTCCTAAGTGTTGAGCATCGGTTTGACCTGAGAAAAGGATGAGAAGGGGGACTCACCATCTCAAAAAGGGGAGGGAGACCAAGGCAAATGGTGACTACACTTGTGAATTAGGAGGGGATGCCCTTCCTGTAGAGCACTGTTTATGGCACAGCCAAAGCCTCATCTTCTTGCCCGGTCAAGGGGTGAGAGTGGGGCTTCCAGGCCCATATGCTGGAAAAAACAGTCAAAAGTAGGTGAAAGGTGAGTCAGAGAACAATACCAGATCTCTGTTAGATGCAAAGAGGAGAGGACATGTTCCTACAATCAAAATAATCTAATTTGGATCTACACTTCTGACAGTGTACAGTAAATTTAATTCATTTGAGGCTCTGGTTTTAAAACCACCTTCATCAAACAGCCTTGTCCATGAAACAGGCTTTCACCTGGTTGTACTGCACAGACCTCTTACTCCCAATTCCTTGAAGAATTTGGTGAATTTATTGCAGATCTTGTGACTCGCTCAGATAAGATTCTAATCATTGGGGATTTCAATATCCACTTAAACAAGCCCTCTGAGCCTCTAGGGAAAGCTTTTTTGAGACATCTTGATATTTCCAACTTTATTCATATTATCTATAAACCTACTTATTCCAGTGGTAACACTCTGGAGTTGATAATTTCCCATGGACTAGATGTGTCAGCCCTGAATGTCACTTACGTCTCCTCTGCTGTGTCGTACCACTCTCTCATTACATTTGAAGCATCATTAGCCTGTCCCTGTATCAGTGACACAAATGTTTTTACTTCTCGCCATATCAGCCCGGCAATCACAGTGACGCTCAGTGATAAAGTTCCTGGGGTCCTGGCTTCTTTGGCAACTGTGACAAAATCTGTGGAAAGCCTCACGAATGAAGTGAACTCAGTAATTGTTTTGCTCCTCGATTCTGTGGCACGGTCTCGACCAAGACAAGACAACCAAAGAAATCTAACCCCTGGTTTACTGATGAAACCCGAGATCTCAAGCAGGCCTGCAGAAAAATGGAACAAGCATGGCGCAAATCTAAACTGGTCGTTTTTTTTTATCTTGCTTGGTGTGGTAGTGTACTTATAAGTGTGCTCTAAATACTGCTAGAACAGCATATTCCTCCAGCCTAATAAACAATAATAAACACAATCCTAGATTTCTCTTCCACACCATGGCCAAACTTACTTAAAAACCACAGTCGGTGAGCTGTGCACCCTTTAATGCAAATAACTTTTATAGATTTCTTTTGCAACAAAATTGAAGAGATCAGAATCAAAATGAAATCATCATCTTTGGCTTCCTCGTCAAAATTTGTTAAAAAAAAATATCCTTCTGCTGATTCTCAGTTAGTCTCAGCTCTAAACACTTTTGAAGTGTTGCGTCTAAATTTGTCTCATCCTCAGAACCAACTACTTGCGTCCTGGACCCCTTTCCATTTAAAGAACTATATATAAAACGAAATGTCCCTTTCATTCAAAACAACAACAAAAATACAAACTAAAATAAAATGTCATTTCCATTTTGACAAATTAAAATAGTTGAATAAAACAAAGTTTCTAAGTCTCTGAGTGAGTCCTCTGTTGCTTTTTGTTGTTGTGTCATAGATGTGACAAGAATCCTACTTGCAGTTTGATGTGACGATTTCAGAGCATTTGTTTTTGTTGTTCTTACCTCTGAATTTTGAGGAAATGTCTCTTCAAAATTCCTAAAATTCATTCAATTTTTCTTCAAATTGCCGATTTTCACTTTCTTTTAGCAGTGAACTTGAAAATGTGCTGACCCAACCAAAACACATGATGAAGGAATAACAGTTTGGGGGCGGACACAGATAGGCGGACGGCGGCCCGGATGCAGCCCAGGGGCCGCCAGTTGAGGACCACTGCAATAGATCATGGCATATTGTTAGACCGACTTCAAAGTCAATTTGGCATCTCTGGCCTGGCTCTAGCCTGGCTAAAATTAGCCCTTGATACCAATTGATAGCTTCTTCAGTGGGTTGGTGTCAGTCTCAATCAGTTCCTATAGTATTAGATTTGACACTGTACTGCCAATGAGAAATAATCTGTTTATTGTGATCAACATCACATTTCTCTAACGTTTGTTTTTGTTTTCTCTTCCCACAAGCTGCCATCTGTGTCACTGTCTACGTTCTCTATAGCTTCCTCCTCCTCCTCTTTCTCCTCCTCCCCTCTTCTAATCAGGCTCCCTTCTGATGGACCATGGGCCCCCGGGGCCATCTGGATTGTCACACCCTGGGCTCTGCTGGATCATTGCTATTCTTCTGTTTCACTATCCCCTAATTACTAAAGAACATTAACTTTTTAAAAAAAAAATAACATACGTACATTTGGACACCTTTTTATATCATGCAAAACAATTCTGTTGCATATTAAGGACAGAAAAACAGAGCTGTAAGTGGTTTGCATGCACAGGTGGCTGCAGTCTGTCATCAGTTTATAGCTCTACATTTTTAGTCACATAACATTATTGAATCTGGATTTCTATCAGTGTTTTCTGGGGGTGTCCAACCAAAAAGAGGCTCTGTGCTTTTGTGTAAATTTAAAAAACACACCAACATTGCCACCTACAGGTAATTGTTAGTCAGCACATCTGGCAGCAGGCGAAAGGGGGGTCATTCCATGGCCAACTTACCCAAAATTCCTAATGTTTCCCAGTTTGTTTCATGGATTTCTCAAAAAAAGAGAAAAGACATCATGTAGAAAGTTACATTAAACAACCATACTCCACTACGTTTATCGTGAAGTTTGGCACTCAGAGCTGAATTTCAGCATTTTAGTGCATGTGTAGCCTCACCAATCGCTTATTTTTCATCATCAATCAAACTTCAATTTACTGAACAGCTAGAAGATCGCCGGTTCGCGTCCCGGTTGGGACGCCTGGGATCTTTCTGTGTGGAGTTTGTATGTTCTCCCTGTGCAAGCGTGGGTTTTCACCGGGTACTCCGGCTTCCTCCCAAAAACATACTGAGGTTAATTGATTATTCTAAATTGTCCGTAGGTGTGAATGAGAGTGTGGTTGTTCGTCTCTATGTGTAGCCCTGCGATAGACTGGCGACCTGTCCAGGGTGTCCCCTGCCTTCGCCCTAAGTCAGCTGGGATAGGCTCCAGCCCCCCCGCGACCCTGCAGAGGATTAAGCGGCGTACATATAATGTGTACAGATGATGGATGGATGGATTGTGTCCATCATCTATACAAACCAAGCCATTTCAAGCTATAACTTGCAAATTTCCTAAAACCTGATGTAAACACAGCACAAAAATCTACTGATGAAATAAAATCATTATAATGGGTCAAATCTTATTCAGTAAAGTCTTTCTTTTTTAAAATAATAGAATTATTGGGGAGATGGCAAATGTATCTCAAATTCTAGACTGACCTATATGCAATTAATATTAACACTTTCTCACACAAAATTTTAAAAGGAAATCAAAATAATCCCTCTTGGAAAGAAACTCCGAAGCTGTATTTAACAACATCTGTGGTACTGTGATACCACGATATTAACACTACACAGAAACAAAATTTGGTTGCAAGAAAGTGAGAACTAGTGGAGAGCAACAACCTTGTTGCCTAGTTTAGATAGTTTATTCTGAATATGTAAAAAAAAAAAAAAAAACTAAAACAAAATTATCATACCCTAATGGGCAGTCATAAAGAAAAAACAGAGAAAAATAAAAATAAAAAATTTAAAATAGCGAAGTATAACAAAGTAAACATAAACTAAAAATTATACATTCTGTTTACATATCCGAAAAGGAGTGGGAAGAAGTATAAACTTATTTTATTCCACCCCCTTTTAATATATAATACCACTGAAATATTTTGCCTTCTATCAATATAATAATTATAACAATAATATTAACTTCAATTTGTCAATTTTCAATTACCTTTGTTCTTTATCTAACAAAACATAAATCTATTACAAAAATATTCATCTTAATTAAAATATTATATTATTCTTTATATCATTATAATATATAACATACACACACACACTGAAGATAACACAGAGTACAATATATACATATATAAACATAAATACACACAGACCTACACACACACACCCACACACACATATACACATATATACATATACATACATACATACATACATACATACATATGACATACACACACATACTGAAGATAACACAAAGATACATAAATGACAAAATAAATAAACAATATACACCCAGTGATAATCATCCACCCTCCTCATTTCTGTACCTTGTAAAAATCATCTCCTTATATATTTTTTTAAACTGGTTTATGTTTGGACATTCCCTGAGCGTCCCCTCCAGACTGTCCCATTATTTAACCCCACAAACAGAAATGCAAGACCAGGAGAGAGATTTACTGATACTGTAGCTGAATCACAATGTCCAAAAGACTGAAACCATCCTGCACCCAGTGAAGGAAAAGAAGAAAAGAAGAGGAAGACGTGAAGAAGATAGAGGTACAGTAATGCCAATGTGATGAAGTGAATGAAATAGTTTAATAGTTTAATGGTCATAGTTACTGTTGTTGGAGCAGAGTGTTAGCTTGCTAGCTTCCTTCAGACAATAGCAGCATTAATAATGAATAAATAGCTGAGTCAACGTAAGTTAATGTTACTCCACCTTAAATTCATCAAGGACGTTTGGAAAGTTAACGTTAGGCCTGTTCAGGTGTTATTTTACAGGTGTCTTTCCTGCTTGTATGTCAGTGAAAATGCTGTTAGTTTTCCATCCCCTTTGTAACAGGGTCGTTGTAAGCCTTTAGTTTATTGTGTCATAGGTTATGTTTGTTAAAGTTCAGTGTTAGTATCAGTGTTAAAGTGCAGTTAAAGTGTATTACTGTTAATACTCCACACTAGTACTGGGCGGTATACCAGTTCATACCGAATACTGGTGTATATTTTCGTTATGATGTGAATTTTTTAATATACCGCCATACCGCTGTATTTGATTACACAACGTTCAGACCCTGCGCTGTGGGACACTGTTTCAGACCGGACCCTTGTCAATGTTGTGCTTCTTAACAGGCATGATGTGAAGGCCAGGCGTAGTGGGGGTAAACAGTAGTGCTCCGGTGTTATGTTAGGGTGAAGATTGATAGGATAGACACTGCAGTTCATCACTTCATCATCCGCAGACATCAAGATAAGCAACTGGAAAGCTGCTGAGATCTGGGAGGTGCTAGCTCTCCTTGGTCTCTGTAGCTGTCTGCTTGTTAGCTGCTAATGCTTGCTACTTTCAAATTAAAAGCCCCTCCCCCCCGGCTAGGAACCCTGTTCTAAATTCCGATGGGCTGCAATGTAAAGCTCTTATTTTGAAGACAAATTCAACATGCTTCCGGTTAGCTGTCTGTTGCTTGAGGAAGCTAACAGAGGGGGCGAGGCGCTCCACCGCACACTTCCTAGAATAGCGGGAGTTTGCCTGAGGAGGCGAAAATATGGGCCACAGGTCTATAATTAAGTAAATCTATTAAGTGTTGCCACATTTATTCAGATGCATATGTTGTGTGCCACTGTTCACACCCAACTTCGTGCCTCACATCATGTCACATGTTTATGCCGACCTCAGTGGCGTTTTTGGCAGGGGCAATTCTAGGGTCACAGCTTTAGGGGTGCTGAGCACCCAATGAGTCCAACTGCCACCATCCAACCTTTTTTCTCACAAAAACAAAAAATATGTCTATTGAAAAATAACTATCATTTTAACATTGGTTCAGCTAACTTCAAAACCCATTTCAAAACAGAGTGTCAACATGACTTTTGTAACAGAGTCTTAATCACTGAGGAAAAAATCAAAAGAAGCTGGCTGATGTACGCAAACAAAAATGATAGCTTGCACTGCTTCTGCTGCTAACTGTTTTCTCCAAAAGAATACAGACTTAATAAGGAAGGACTAAGCGACTGGAAAAATGCAAGTCACTTGCTGAAGGTTCATGAGGATACCCAGGAGCACAATACCCACATGGCAACATGGAAGGAGTTGGAGGTCGTTTTGCAAAGTGGCTGACAATAGATAAGTGAGAGATGGCACTAGCTGAGGCTGAGAGATAATATGTTTGCACAATGCCTTATCTATATTGTATTTTTATCACTTGTTTCTTTCTTCGGTTTTCATTTTGGTGAGACATTTTTGACTTAAAAGAAATAAAATCTTGATTACATGCATGCAGTTTCTGTGTGAGTGTATGGAAATTGACTGTGATGCAAGAGGGCGCCAGCTAAATTTTTGCTTAGGGCACCAAATTACCCAGGGCCCACTGAGCAGCAGAAAAGTGTCATAGAGGAACAAGTGGCACCTCAAACAATCGGCAAATGACAATTGTGACAAATAATTTACCAGCATTCAGTAACAAAACATGTAAATATAGTGGTCCTTATCCTACGTTTTATAGTCTTCCATATCAAATAATCAAGTGTAAGACGTCTCTGAAACTCTTACTTTTGTCATTCTCTACATGTTATCAACTTCTTTAGTTTTCCTGTTAGAAATGGGTTTGTACATTTTCAACATTCCTTATGAGCAGAGCTCTATTTTTTGTAAAATGCACTGTGGGACATCTAAAATATCCTTGCTGTACACAAGAGGGCAGCCTAAACCTTCTATAAGAATTAGTACCCTACCTAGGATGTCTTTCCAATCAGCCTAATTATTTGGTCAAGGTGATTATTTTATGGTGTCTGTTTATGAAGTTAGTACATAAAATCTAGGGTTATAGGAATGTCTGAAAAAGTATTTATTACGAATAAAATGACAACCATAACATTCCATTCATTTAATTTGATTGATTTCTTCTCAAAAGTTACAAAGGAAGGCTTGCTGGCCCCCTGTTCTGTTAACAATCTAGAGACGTGCATCAACAACAGCGACATCAGATGAAAATTTCAGAAGGTAAAGGAGGAGTTAAAAAGCTTGGAGAGAAAAGGAGGCAGGCATTATAGCCTCAGGCTTCCAAACATTTTGTCCGTCACGATCCTCAAATGTTGCAGTGTTGATTTGAGCAGCACGCAGTAAGATTTAAGTGTTATTAATTATAGGCTATGGCGGCTGAGTGTTCCCTTAAAATTTGACAGAGCTTACAAAACGATCACACCAACAGACCATGCAGTGGGCTCTGCTGTCCTTAAGTCTATAAGCATGCTGATTTAAAACTGTATAGACTACGTATAAATAAAAACCTCTGTATTCTTCCCATATCGTGCTTGTTTAGTACAAACATGATAAACCAGCGTCGGACCTGCCAATCCTGGTGTTCTCTCACAAATGCCACTGGAGCTGCACGCTGCTGGTCTGTGAGCACACGTCCTTTTTTTCTCAGGGAGTCAGTTAGGTCAGAAACATGCACACCAGTAGCCTGTTGGAGGCTGGAGGTCACTGTGTGGGGCTCTGGCAGTGCTCCTCCAGTAGGGTGACCACCCGTCCCACGTAGCGCGTAAACGTACAGCATTTGAAGCCCAATTCACGCATCACACAAATTGAGACCGTGTCCCGCATGATCTAAAAAAATATATATACATTACAAAAAAAAAAGTTTGACTATCTTCCCGAGCCCCAGGGAGCCAAACAAGCATTACTTGACAGTTCAGCACGTGCCACTGTCGCCACACACCCCCATAATCACTGCTGAGTAGGTTGTCAACCTTTTGTTGCCATGGCACCGCGCCCGCACATGCACACTGCACAGACAGACACACTGGGAAGAAACATTCAAACGCGCGCTTATCAACTCGAAAAATGGAGGAAGAAACTGAGGCACCGCCGCCACCACCAGTGAAAAAGAGAAGGTGTACATATAGAAAAAAAAAAAAAAAGACTGGGAGAATGAATATTTGTGGTTGAAACAAGTTGAGGGGGATACCGAGAGGGTTTTTTGTGATCTATGCAAGACGTCCTTCTCAATCGGGCATGGGGGGGAATATGATGTGAAATGACACAGGGCCGCGGACATCCACAGGCAACGTGTGAAACGGAAAGAGACGTCTAAGTCTTTAGATGCTTTCCTTAGGCCTAAAGATGACCATATAGTAGACAAAGTTACTGCTGCAGAGGTGACAAGTGTGTATCACAATGTCCAACATGCTTCGTCATATCGAGCAGGAGATTGTGCCTCAAAGCTAGCCCCAACGATTTATCCGGACTCTGACATTGCCAGGAGGATGGCCTGTGGTCGCACGAAGGCAGAAGCCATTGTCACGAACTTGCTTGCCCCTGCGTCTGTCGAAGATTGCTTGAAAGTCCTCAGAAGACCACTGAATGAGCAACGAGAGGCAACAACCACCAAAGGTAACGTTAAGCTTTATGTGACAGTTATCTATATAGCACTAAGGTTTGACAGCTAATGTTAGCTAATCATCTTCCTCTACTGGTATGAAAGTCAACATCAGCACCTCAACCGCCTGCTTGCATTATTTATTTTGGCCATCAGGCCTGCTTTCCACTCCTCATAAAACATTGTGTTTGTGTATTAGTTGCCTTGCCCTGGCTGGACCAGTGTGGTGTTCCTACAGTTCATTGAAAGCACATCAGTGGCTAATGTTAGTTAGCTGCTCATCCGTGCCTTCGAGAAACCAGGCTCATTAACTAACAAAAGCAACTATCATTTTTGAAAAGGGATAAATATTTCTATAGATTATATTTATATACAATCAATAATGATCAAAACAGTAAAGCAGTATATTTTATTTGTTAAAATGATCTGTTTTTAGAGAATCTCTTAAGTTTATTCCATCTGTGTGTTTCCACAGCCCACACGCCATTCTTCTCAGTGGCTTCGGATGCGTCCAATCATGGAACGACGAAGCTTTTCCCTCTATCAGTGCGTTACTGGACGCCAGAATTGGGAGTGCAGACAAAAGTCCTCGATTTCTACGAGGACAGTGATGAAACCTCTGCTGCGATCCACTACCAGATTGTCACCAAATTGAAGGAAAGCAGACTAGAACTTGACAGGATATCTGCATACTCCGCTGACAATGCTAGTCTGAATTATGGGCGATACAACTCTGTCTTCCAGAAGCTGAAAGAGAACAACAATTACATTTTGAAGGCAAATTGTGTGGCCCACATCGTTCATAACAGTGCAAAATACGCTGGAGATCGGCTAAATATCGACATTGAAAATGTTGTCAACAAGACCTTCAGTTACTTCTCCTCATCTGCCAAACGCATTGAAGAGCTTAAGTCAATTTACGCCTTTGTGGAGATGGAGTACCAGTCCCTGCTTAGACATGTGCCCACAAGATGGCTAAGCCTGTGGCCTGCAGTGAAGAGGCTTTACGATAACTGGGCTCCTATCAAGTCCTACTTTCTCTCACTGGGAGAGGAGCAGTGCCCAAAGTCATTATGGCGGCTGTTCAAGGATGACCAGGATGGTGAGGGCATCACCCTTGAATTACAGGTAATTGATTTTAATTGCACTCACCTTTTTTTTTTATTTCATCTAAATATTATTACATGAAACAAGGATTAGAGAAATGATGATGCTGCAAACAGTGCCATTACACAGGATCATTGACTCTCCTTACTACTTTTAGGTTTACCTGGCCCTCCTCAGCAATGCACTGAAAGTTTTCCACGACACTGTGCTCGTGCTGGAGCAAGAAGATGGGACTGTCTGCGAGCTCTACGATATGATGTTCACCCTAAAAACCAAGCTACAGCAACGACAGAGTGATGGTTTCTTTGGGACTCAGACTGATGTACTCCTCCAGCAGTTTCCTGACAGACAGGCAGCTGTGCTCAGAGAGGACATGTCCAACTTCTACCAGTCCTCTCTCACCTACCTGGAGCAGCGCTATGACTTCTAAGACTCCAACTACCAGAAGAAAGTCGCTAGCCTGGCACTACAGAACAGCCCGTTCAACTTCTCCCATCTCTGTGAAGCTGTGGAGGTCCTGCAACTAAGCAAGAAGTTGGACATGGATGTGCTGTATGATGAGTATTGTGTTGTTCTGCAACGCCAACAGGCAATCGTGCAGTCAGGAGCCCCAGTCGTGGAGAAGTGGGCCACCTTACTCAAGCACACACACACACCAAACATGACAGCATTTGCTTCTTTCCTCTTGAGTGTACCAATCACCAGTGCTTCAGTGGAGAGGGTCTTTTCACTAATGACAGGATGCTGGACGGACACAAGGAACAGATGTTCCGTTGAACTCATCAAGTCAGAAATCCAGGTGAAGAGCAACTTCACATTCAATTGCAAGGACTTCTACAGTTATGTAGTGAAAGAGAAGGCTCTAATAAATGCTGTACGCTCCAACAAGAAATACAAGTTCAAGAAGAAACCTGAAGGTAAGAAACAGTTAAGTAAGACCGCATTTGTTTTAGATGAAGTTTGATTGATTTTGAATATTGCTGAACTTTCAACAGGGGTGCAAATTTGTCACTTTTAGGTGACAATAGCCTTTTAGGTCAAAATATGTCATTGTTTTGCTGGGATTGTTTCTTAGGCACCTTTTTGCATTTGTCACCTTGTGATGGTGATGGGTTTGCACTCCAGTGTCTATACTAGAAAACCATTTGGAAGCTCATCATAAAAATTAATGTTACTGTCTCTTATCTTTCTTCCTTATTTGATTCAGATGCTGGTGAAAAGTCCTAAAGGTGTCCCCAGACCACTGAACAGTTTTTTCCTGTGCTTGCCTTCTTTACATGCATGTTCACCATCCTTCCTCCCTCTCATTCCATGAGCCTCTGGAGTTGTGAGCTAAGACTTTTTTTTTTTTTACTGTTCCTGTCTGTGGTGTTGAGCCACTAAAATTCCAGTGAATCCTCAGACTTAATGTTACATTATGATTTATTTAAAGTGACCAAATTGTCATGGAAAATGGAAAATGCAATTAAATAGCTTAAGTAAATCTTAAGTGGAAGTGCATCTGTCATTTCATTTAATGTTCAAAATATTATGAATCTTGATTTAGGAAAAAATACACATTGGGTAGCCTGTTGATGAGCATACATCAGCCGTTACACATGTGTGAGTCTGCCACCAGGTGTCCCACATTGTCCCTCAGAAACATACCCCTTGTCCCCCCTCTGGCTTATTGGCAGGTGGTCACCCTATCCTCCAGATGACCTTGAAGTCTAACTTACTTGGTGTTACACTGTCACGATTAAGTGATTTTTTTTTTTTTTTTAAGCAGCATAATAATGTTTGCCTTTCATGGATGACGGAAATGTGAGCCACACAGTTACCAGCAGAGGTCAGCGACATTCCTTGTCTCAGAGGAGACAAAAACAGTTTTTTTTTCTCAGATTAAGTGAATGCGATGTGACACGTTCAAGTTATTTTATGAATTATGATGACTGGATTTTACGCATTAGCTTAAGTTCGTTGGCCATCACAAAGAGAACAACTTAAAATGTCTGGCAGCTGGGAGGATCCTGTGGTGGAGGAACAGTTCTCATATTTCTGTTCAGGGTCGTTCCTCCCAACACAGAGCTTTTACTTTGAGTTCAGCCTCTCCAGACGCACGCGTGGAACAGCGCGTTCCCCCGAGAGGTGAGGCTGGGCTCGTGACAGCCTGCCTGCCGATTACTGTAAAGTTTGCAGCGTAGACAATGACGGTGGTGATGTTACCTGTTTGACTCAGATTACTTTCAGCAGCAGAGAGTCGTGTTGACTCTGGACTAAAGTTTCGGCGGTGTCGCGCGCTGCTGCAACTTCAGGACCATCGGCTGTCCGTCCAGGTGGAGACTGATCAAGCTCCGGTTGACGGGATTTCTCTGCGATAAATGAGTCAAACGACGCAGGGGCAGACTGCGCTGGGACTGACGTACACACCATGGTAAGGCTACCAGTGTTTCCCCTTCAGCTGTCTGAAGCGTTGAGAGCATACGGACGCGGTGAGCGGGACCTGTGGATCAGTCCTGACTCACACTAAAGGATGTCAGTTGTTCTGTTGTCGTTATTGATCACCTATTTTTACCCATATGTTTGATTTAAGGATAACGGATTGTTTTGTAGTATCTTTTGCGTTGCATCAGAACAAAGGACATTCCATATTTGGACAATAGCCAAGCACAGTTCATCCAGTCACAGTGTGTTTACAATAACTTCCAGGTATAAAATCCTGGCATCACTCCAGTTACTCCAGAGTAGAGACGTCAAAAATAATTAGTAGAAAATCTATTAGTTGAGTAGGTGACATAAATCAATAACTATTTTCATTAATCATTTACTTTTCAAGCACACTGCCATACATTTTCTGCTTTTAGCTTTCCATTTTAACCCCCCCCCCCCTTTGGATCTTTTATTGGACAAAATGTGCAGTTTGAGGAAGGTGATTTTGGACAATTGTCTGACAAACCAAAGGAGTAATTGATTAATTCAGAAAATGTTCAGCAGATTAATTAGTGAATAAGTTCATATAGTTGAACATACATGGTTTTTAGGAAACAAGTATAAACAGTGTTTTCTCTATCCTCTTTTGGTTGGTCGTCTGTCTTTAAAGCTGCCTTTTAGTCTTACATTTCAAATTGGTTCCATATGCAGAGCAGACAGGCTCCACGTTTGAACTGCCACATGGAAACCAAGAGGGAAACTCTCTGCTCATTCCTCTTCTCTTCTCTTCTCTTCTCTTCTCTTCTCTTCTCTTCTCTTCTCTTCTCTTCTCATTATTTTCCCATTCCCATGTCTCCTCATGTTTATCTTTTTCTGACTCAATAACCTCTCATTATACTGTAATTGTAGAGAGTAGTGGAAATGCAAAACATACGTTTAAGTTGATTTTGGTTGTTATTGTACTTGAAATTCAATGAGAGTAACAGATGCATGTTTCAGAGTAACATTTGAACTGAAATGCTGTTCATTCACTGCTGCCTCCCTTTTACATTTGCAACATTTGTTTAAAACATAAAGGTACAGTTGATTGTAGATCTCAGATTGAACTTCACTGTTGTTCACCCACTGGGCCCACATTGGAATTCAGTGGTGGGCACAACACAACCCATACAGACCGAAAGTATAGTCAGTGTTTGTATGTTAAACACCAGGGACTGCTGCCCTGCTGCTGCTCATTGTGTTCTCAGCTGTGCTTTCCTGTTCCTTTGCTCCACGTCTACATTTGTGTGGGCCAAGAAAGAAAAACAGAGGGTAGACATGCTTTAACTGATTTTGATGATTGAGCCTATATTAGATGAGCATGCTCAAACACACTCCTGGCTTGGAGCTCCAGGCTGAGTCAACCAATCTTTCTCTCTCTCTCTGTCTCACTCCTTCACTCACTCACTCACTCACTCACTCACTCACATGCACGCACACACACACACACACACACACACACACACACACACACACACACACACACACACACACACACACACACAACCATATGTGAATCAGACAGTAGTAGGACCCAGAGCTCTGCAGCCACTTCAGCTTTTGGTTTCTTTCCACAAGGCCTGCTAGGGTAACCTAATGAGTGCTCACCTTGTTGGTAACACGTCATTTTACATTGCTTCATTTTTATAAGCTAAGTTGTAATTACAATCATTTATTTCTGTTATGAATTCAAGTATGTCATTTCTATATACAGTTCTGCTTAACTTCTGCTGATCCTGTCATTTTAATTTTTGACTAGTATTTATCTTACTTCACTTGAATAGGCCACTGAATTGAGGTAAGTTGTTATAGCTTAGTTAGTTAGTTATAAATTAGTTGCAAGTTTACTGGATATGTATTAAAGAAATTACCAGATATTTATACACTACTTATTGGAAAACAACATAATAGTATTACTCAGTAGAGGTAATTTTCAATACCTCCTGTGGTAATTATTGTGGAAATTTGGGCAATTAATGAGAAATCTCAAATATGTTGCTTGGTTGTTGACACCTACTGAACATGAAATATGTTGACCTGTAAAATGAAGTGTTTGCAATTGCATTGCAGCTACAAAGCCAATTTGATTGACACAATGTTCTGTAATCACCAACAATCATTGCTGAAGTTACTGTATGTATATTTTTAACTAGCAGATTTTTTCACATTTTCAGAAAACCTGTAAATAAATTCATGATTGAGCCAAACTTTAGGAATGTTTTTTTTTGACAAAGTAGTTTGTGTTCCACTCATTCTTCACTCATTGCTCTCGCTCAAAGAAAACTGAGTTATAGAAAACATTGGAACTCAAGGCGTCCATGATATACAGATTCTGTACTGCAATCACTCCAGTTAAATAAACCAATTAATTTAGAATAAAAGGTAAATACCCCCCTCAGTACGAGCTGAGGTTTCTGGCCATTAGCGGTTTGCCTGAGGCAGCACAATGGCATAGGACGGCCGTATTCCATGCACATTTACCTGCTCACTACCTCCTATTTTGTTGGCCTGTTGCATTGTGGATGATCCATGAAAACTCTGACACTACTAGATTTACCTCAAAGCAATGGCCTGTGTTTAGTTAGGGTTAGGCCCCCCTCTTTAATACCTCGTAAGGTCTCATTAAGACAAAAAAGTCATCACAAACATGTGGCCTGCTTAATCTTCGTCTTGCGAAGACAATTATCCGGTCATTGAGTAAATGAAACACTTGCAACCACTGTTTTGTTTGAGGTTGAACATCAAGATAACTCTAGTGTGTGCATGCTTCTAAATTTCTACATTAGCTTTGCAATTTTGTTCTGATTTTTCTTTCCATCAACATCTAGCTCCTAATTCACTAGCAAGGACCACATTGTCAACGGGGTGCGTTTAAGGATTTATTAGTGACAAAGGAAAATGAAGTGTAGACGACGTAGGTTCTTTTGAGTTCTTCAAGTGCGTTGTGGGAATTCTTGTAGAGAATGCACCGCCGCTCCCGGGCAGTGACGGATCCCCTCATGGACCTACAAAGGAGAGGAGAGAAAAGAAGAAACAGGGAGAGAGAAATGGGGTGGGGCGGAGGGGCGCAGAATACAAGAGCAAAGCAGAGGAGAGGGTCAGGTGGTTATTTATAGAAATGCGGAAGTTGGCGCTGTTGAGGTGTGGTCCTGCTCCTGAAACTTCACCAATTAAGCTTCAGTTCACTAGCAAGGACCACACTGTCAACGAGGTGCGTTTAAGGATTTATTAGTGACAAAGGAAAACGAAGTGTCGAAGATCTTGGTTCTTTTGAGTTCTTCAAGTGCCTTGTGGGGATTCTTGTAGAGAATCTGCCGCTGCTCCCAGGCAGCGATGGACCCCCCAAAACTTTCAATTACTTGACAAGAGATTGAGCGGATCTGAGATCTTTGAGATCTGAACGGATGTAGCGGTGGTACGTTTAGGAGGACCAGGGGCCCATGAGATGTATGAGGTGTTCTGGGATGCCATTAGGGGAGGCTGAAGTGGCAGCTACGATTCTGAAGGAGTGCCCGGAGTAGTTGTCGGGCAAAATACCAGACAATGAGAGCACATGGCGAAAGTGATGGTGGAACCAGAATCGAGTAGCCACTTGGCCGAATTCGGAGATGAAGAGAGGATCTGTCATTGTTGTGGTCTGAGATTTACGGAATTGCAAGAAGTTTGCAAGGGTTTTGAAAGGATTCAGTAGTGATTGGAACTTGAAGAAGAAGACGGGTGCAGGCGGACCAAATTGATTGGTTTTGGTTCGCTTTAAGTGGAACACTAGCAAGAACATGGCTTCAAGGGTTTGGGCGACTTGAGGAGTGCCGTACCCGGAACGGATTGTGTGGAGGCAGATGGACAGCAAGTCGACGGTGAGAGGAAGATGACGAGGGTTTTTTGCTGGCTCTTGGCATAGGAATCCTTTGAAGAGGGAAGTTATCTGGGGATGGCTGGGGGCCAGGCCCAAACTGCCAGTTATTAACTTGGGGAAGAAGCTTATACCACTAAGGTAAGCTTGATGATGTCTGTTTTTTGCCATGTTGGAATGGGCATGAGTACTGAAGAAGTTGAGGTGATGAGATCAAACGACGCAAAAGTTATGTTGTATAGTCTTGAAAGTCATGAAAGCTTTTCCCAAGCTGTCCAGTAGGAAGAGAGGGACGAGGGTGAGAGGCTGTTGATGATGGAGCTCTGGGAGTCACTTATCAGGGGTATTGCGCAGGATTTACGAGTTGAATGTCAGTGTCTGACTGGCACGTATCTGCGTGAGTTGCCAAACTTCTGAACTTCTGGCTTCGTTAGTGAGCTCTGGGGGCAATTCTGCTGCAGACCATCTTCCATTGTATGAATCCCCAAAACCAGCTTAAGGAGCAGCATCGATGTACGGATGTATGTTGTGCTGGTGAGTCGGTTTGTCGTCGTAAAAGAATGTGATTCCGCTCCAATTGGTGAGAAGGTAGAGTCACGGACGGATTTTGGCAAGGCTCGAGCTAGGTCAAGAGTGATGGGACGGAAGAAGCGATGGATAGTAGGTTAAAGGCTCGCCCTTGGGGGATGATGCATAAGGCAAAGTTGAGGTGGCAAAGAAGGGACAGAGTTGATGTTTGGTGCAGCACGGGGCGCAGAAGAAGATTTGGTTGAGCTTTCCAACTGGGAATGATGCCTGAAACTTGTTTATGTTGAGAGTAATTCCAAGAAACTCGAGGGATGTGGAGGGGCCCTTTGTTTTCTCTGCGACAATGGGACCCCAAGGTCAGATAAGACTGAAGTCAGGGTAACTGGGCTGGAAGTGGGTGGCGATGGGGGGACAAAGAGAAATCGTCCAAGGTTCCAAGGTTGTTAGACAGGACTCAGCCGAGTACTTCTGGTAGGTTGCTGAAGAGTTTAGGCTGCTTTTCAACTGAAGGTGAGCCTAACGGCGGAGTAATATGCACCACGCCTGCAGATGCTGAAGAAACACCAGAAGTCGGGGTGAATAGGGAGGACTTGAAAGCACTGGTGATGTCTGTTTTGAGAGCCGTGACCCTTTCCCGGCGAGTTTGATAAAGGCGATGGCATGGTTGATGGTGGTGTAGTGAATAGGGAAGTCCTCACTCGGGATCAAGCTATTGATGCTGGGGATGGTACTGCCATGGGGTGCTTAAAGATTGTTGATGATGCGCTTCTTTGATATAATATTTCCTGGTTGCGATACCGAGGGGGCTGATGCAGAAGTTAGGGAATGGAGGACGGATGACCTTTGAGTCATTGAAATAAATCTTTGTGGTCATTTAAGATTTATATTTGAGTACCCCTGTTGTAGTGTCTTGTATTGCTTGGCCAAGGTTGCTGGATTGTAGGTGCCTGGACTTTCAACATCTGCAGACTTGTTAGCTGTAAGACACAAAAATACATAATTAATATGCCTCAGTTTAGAAAAAGTTTCTCATGTTGTTGCATGACAAAAAATGTCGAAAAAAACTGCCCACTCGATTTTTCTTCAGTTTTGGTGTACAACACTGTAGCTAATTGAACTACAAACCTTACAAGTAACCTTTACGGTTCATGCTACCCTTAAACCAACATCCAACGTCAACCACAATGTCCTCAGTGTCAAATCCAGATATCTGCAGAACATGATATGAGTGCAAAGATGTCATTTTACAGCAAATTAATTTCACCTTACATTAACAGATATTTAATATAAAAGCAAACATGTTGAAATTTACTCATAAAAACCTCTCGCCTGCATGTTTTGCAGTGTTAGGGATTATATGGCAGGGGCATCCATGAATGTACATTTTTTGGTTTTCCTGAAGCATTTTTGCTGCAATTGAATTTTTGGCACCAGTGTTAACTGTCAGGTCGGGGTAAAAAGGGAAGACTATGGAAGGGGAGGTGGACCCAAATGCAGTTACACCGGAGGCAAGATCAGGGAAAAAAAAGGTGAGCTTTATTTAAAAGCTGTTTACAAAAACCAAAAGCAGACAAACCGGGATGAAAAACAAAGTAACAACCAAGAACGAGACAAAGTAGCAAAGCAAAACCAGCAAGACAAAGTAGCAAATCAGAAATCAAAGTTCAACTCAAACAACAGAAACCAGAAATCAAAATCCAAAGAACACATACCATTCAGGAAGAGCCTGGACAAGAGCAAACAGAAAACAATGACCGGACACAGAGAGAGGGAAACACACATACTAAATACACAGACACTAATGACATAACGAGGAACAGGTGAGGAGAGAGAGGAGGAAGGAAGCCAGGTGTGATAATGAGGGGGAGGAGCACAGAGGAACAGACCAGGAGGGAACAAGACAACAGACAGAGGGAGCCAGAGGGGAGAACATAGGAGAACTTAGAGGACACATGAGGGCATGGAAAAATCAAAACATGAGACACAAGACATGGAAAAACAAAACATAACACAAGACATGATACAATGACGTAAATCAAATACAAGAAACCAAAAACCAGACACAAGAACAAACAAAAACAGGAGTCATGACATTAACAGGGGCATTGTCAACTGACAAGCCAACACAGTTTTTCCAAGGAATGTTATTCTCCATCAGTGCGTCGTGGATTTTTTTACATATGACATCAGCTGTGCCACATCTATTTCCACTTGTAGTGCACATGTCCAGGAATCTGTGCACAACTTTGGTGGTGTCAAATACCCTGACAGTTAAGGGGTTCATCTTCTCCTGTAATGATATGGTAAATAACTAATTTTGCATGCATACACTGGATGTGTATTATTTCAGTGTGCCTTAAACATGAGGAAATAGAAACAGGCAATTTAGCTGTCAAAGTTATATCCTACCTGTGTCATTTGAACCATCTTTGACCAATGTAAAGGGATTTTCCCTCATCTTCATCACCAGCTCATTCTTATAATGTGGTGCCACTGCTTCATTAATGATGCAGGTAGTGTGTGTGCTAGCACTCTTGAAATTTTGAGCTGTGGGAGAGTCTTTGAAACACTCTCTGTACAAGGGGCTGAAATGGTCAGCCACAGCAAATGGCACATCGCCTTGAACCATTGCTACGGCAACTTTGACTTCAGCTCTCCTTGTCTGCAACAGAAACAAATGAAAAAAGATTTAGCTCTGCTGACTACACATTTGAATGTCTACATGGCCATTAAAATCTGAATTTTAGTAACAACAAAAATACATTACAGAGCAGTATTCTGTCCATGTCATGGATGAATGTCTCATATATCATGTGCCACAAACATAGAATTGGTTGTATTATTTTGGATAAATGGTATTCATGAACTTTGTAATCTTTTGGATGTAGTGTGCTATGTACCTTGACCTCTTGGACACTCATTTCTGCAGTCACTGGCACGTAAAAGTTTTAGACTGTGCTGGCTGACTTCAGTGCCTGCTGTTTGGCCTTGTGCCCCTTACTTTCTATGTGCCTGGTCACATCTCGCACACCTTGATAGACACATGAGTTCTCTTGGCGGCAGAGGGAGCACCAGTAATAGAAGCTGGTGCTTCCTACAGTAATAAATGGCCATTTACGGGTCCATTCTTTATTAAAAGAGCTCTTGTAGGTGGCTGCTCCTGGTACTTTTTTATGTTTGTTTTGATGGTCTCTTTTGACTCCATAGCCATCTCGGACATCTCTTCCTGCTCTGTCTCTTTCTCTTCCACCTGTGCTGTGTGTTCCTCTTCCTCCTGCAATGTCTCTTCCTCTTCCACCTGCACTGTTTCTTTCTCCTGCACTGTCTCCTCTAACCTGGGCTTTTTAGGGGGGTTTCCTCTCATGGCAAATGAGAGGATGCTTGATTGCTTTGCCTTTTTACCTGACATCTTTGAAAGACATATGCAATGATTAATGCATCCATGGCCAGGATGATCATAAAATATGACATGATTTTAAAAGTGACCTATGAAAACAGCAGTGTTAATTTTATAAACAACGACGTTTACTAAACGTAAACACTATTTCAGCAGCAGGTATACTAGCTCAGCACTAAGCAGCAGAATGCAGTTTCTATTTAACTAGCAGCTAATTACCGTTGGTCAGCCGTTAACATAACAAACCCACTGTCTGTCACAGTGAAACCATTTTTATTTATTGACTACCGTCATTCAAACAACCTAAGATGGTTCGCTGATGTGTGTGAGTATTTATGACTTACTTTGTTTGCATACTCCAGTGGTCTCTGTGATGCTCGTAGCTCATGATCCAGTTGTAATTTCCAAAGGAAAACCTCATGGGAATGCCGCCGGTTGTAGCAGAAGTGGTTTTTTTCATTGGTTGTTGCATTAAGATTTACCCAGATACAGTAGTGCTTCTGTTTCTGATCAGAAACAACTTTCTTTTTTTGACTGACGGTACTGACACTGTGACGTGCTCGATTCCTGCCGGTTCCGTAGCGAGAGCGGCACACTAGATCGAAAGACCCAAAAGAGTGACTGTCACGCTCAATGCATGACACTTGAGAGCCCTGTCCATGGGTGGAGTCACGTGATCATCACGAGGGATGCAGTAGTTTCTCACTACAGCTCTGCAGATCCCCCAATATGATAACATTTTACCCTTTGGTTGATTGTTTAGTTTATCTAAACGTTTTCAACTCTCAATTACGACGACTTCGTCAAAGAAGACTGCTTCTAAGCAGAACAATTTGTTTTTAGTCGACAATGAAGAGCTAGCTGAGCTAGCTGAGCTAGTTAAGCCAGTGGTCGCAGAAGCTATGAAGGAGGCGATCCCTAAATTCGAGGAGGATGTGGTGGCTCAACTCTCAGCGAAAACGCAAGCTATGGTGGCTGAGCAAATGTCAGAATTTAGGAGTGAAATGGTGGAGACAAATGAAACCCATCTGTCTGCAGTGGAGAGCCGCCTCTCTGCTATGGTGAGCAAACTAACAGCATGGTGCACCAGCCCAGAAGATAAGCTAACCGACATGGAAATCTCCTAACTGTGACCTAAGTACACTTAATGTCCCAGGGTCATTTTTACATGTTTTGGGAATGCCCTGATGTATATGCCTTTTGGAGACACTTATGTTCCACTATAAGTGACATGCTTGAAGTAACTATTCCACTGTCACCGACCTTACTTTTACTTAATGATGACTCTAATCTAGAATTATCTCTACAGCAGAGGCATTTATTGTGGGCTGGTCTCACTGCAGCAAAGAAAATGTTGGCCTTGCGTTGGCAACCTCCTCACACACTGTCTTGGCAGCAGTGGGACAACTCATTTCTAGACATAGTTATGATGGAGAGACCTGTGGCCAGGGTACATGGAGCTAGTAAGAAAACCCTAAAAGAGTGCAGCATTAACATGAGATTATTACTGTTATTACTTATTTTATTATTATTACTCTTATTTTTGTGTGTGTATATGGGTATGTATGTATGGGTATGTATATGTGTGTGTGTGTGTGTGTGTGTATGTATGTATGTGTGTGTGTGTGTGTGTATATATATATATATATATATATATATATATATATATATATATATATATAATATATAAATATATATACATATTCATTTTCATTTTCTTGAGAGGCTGAGAGATCGGGGGGAGGGTGGGGACATTTTGCTCAGTATATGTATCTGTAAGGTGTATGATTTTGTGATGTTTTAAAACTCCAAATTTGTACTTTTATGGAATCCACACTTATATTGTATCAATAAAAATTTGGGTATTAACATTAGCATTTTCTTTTTTGGTCCTAACTTATGTATTTTCCTCCAGAATTGCTGAGGGTTACCAGTTTGTAATTGTTCTAACTTGAGGGCTTGACCTCTATTAAACCTCCTTTTAAAGAGCCTGACCTTTCTATCAAAGTTAACCTGGCATTGCTTGAATTCACTATGCAAGGCCTTCCTCTTCAAGGGTTCCCCAAGACCACATTTAAGAAATGTTCTCTTGCAGAACACAACTTCGACCATAACTCATTTAAATCATTATTCCAATATGGTTGTTTAGTTCTGTAATATTTCTTTGTAGAACCCATTTTTTTACAGGACAATATTTCTCCATCTCATCATGCAAAAGATTACAGAGATTGTTGTAACTCTGGTCCATCTGTTCCTGATTTTCCTGTACAATCTGTAATTGACCTGTTACCTCCAGTATGGCCCTGCGACACCTCTCAGAAGAGAGAAAATCACCAGGATAATTTCTATCTCGTCTTTTTTGCATGCTTTAATCCATTTTTCAAATTGCTACTAAAAATGTCCAACATGAAACACAGTCCTCAGCTGGATGCATTTCACTTACCCATGTATGGAGGCCATGGTCCTGCAGCGTGGGGTATTATAGTACTATTCTCTTTGCCATTGCTGTAATTTATGGCTTTGATGGGTATCTGTTTGACTGTCCATTCCCCCTTTGCCCTCAGGATTGCAATCATACTGGTCATGATGTTTTGAATGAGCCGACATCTGAGCTCCTTTGACATCTGGCAGTTGCGCTGTTTGCCTCTCTTCAACAATTCAAACTACTGTTGATGGACTTGCTCAAGTTCTGTGTCGGTGTGCAATACATATTCTGGAAAGGATAACTTCACAACCTTTTAAGAGGTTGTGCACTTTGGGACTTGCATTCACAGGGGTGGATATCTGTTGCATGGGTGACGCACTAAAGGAGGAAATGCTCGATAATTTTGAGTGTTCTTGGCCAGACTCCTGTAAAATAAAGAATAATGAACTACTGCAAAAAAGTACCCTTTTTTTGACAACACAAAATGCAATGTAGCATTAACAGCTCTGCACATGTAATAATAAGCAGTGTTCCATTTTAGGGGTTAAATCACTTACATCAACTAACCGAACACCGATCAATTAATCTAAACTGAAAACACATATGTAGACTACCATGCCTGTTCTAAAAACACTGTGCTATTAGCTCAATGTGCTGCCGCCAACTTAAATAGGTGGTTAGTTTAACTACTTAACTTAGAAACTGACCTCCTCCGACGCACCATGACAGGCATGCCAGGCTGCTTTTCGGGTGACCCCAAACCCATGCATGGTCCTGAATTTCAGCTGTCTAAAAGTCACTCTACAGAGCTCTATTCAGAGCAGTCTGTTTCTGTGCCTGCACCTTTAAATGCTAATGAGCTCCGTCTGTCAAGGCCTACTTGGAGAGCCCTGCCTGCTATGTCACTCCCAGGGAAAGGTTTGCCCTTGCTTTAGCAGTAGCATGTGCTAATGTTTACGGTGGATATAATGCTCATGGAGATTTTTTCATTCAACCATACCAGTTTGACCCAGAATGGGACCCAGAAGGAGAGGCTCCTGAAGAAGAAGAGACTCTGTGGCTGCAGCAGGACGTTTCAGAATGGTTGATGTGTCTGAATAACGTTAGTTTGTTTGTATGTGTTGTTACAGTTACTGCCATGTAGCTAATGGCTAACAGCTAGCGAAAGATGTGTTTGTCTCCAACACTCTTGACCCTTGGACACTGTTAGCATCGTCTCTGTCTCCAATCTTCATGTTCCCAGACTTTTTACTGTGACAACCAAGCTCCATTGTAATATTATTAACATCAAACTCGCTTCAAACGCCATTGCATAGTGGACCGAAGCAGAGCTAACTAGTTCGCCAGTTTCCAGCTGACTTCACTGTACTTGCAGGCAACTGTAAATACAATCAAATCACGGAGTCACTTCTCGGTGGCTCAGGTGCAGTTGCTGGGTCCGGTATGGGTGGGACTGATCCTTTAAGAGGGTCAGTGTTGAGGCAAAGCCATGAAATGTCAAATTTGAAAATTAAAATGCATTAGCAGAAATGCTTTTTCATTTCAAGGTCATAGCTGCATTATTTGACTCATTAATAAAATTAGTAATAAATCATCCAAATGGCATTTTCATTTTCTTCTTCAAGACTGCTCATTTTGTCACACACCTGAAAAGAAAAGTCAACAAGAGGACATTGCTTTTTTGTTTCCATGCCCGCCCCCTGCAAAAAAGTGTCCATTTCAATTTGCAATCCCAAGTGGTGCAGGAGAGTGACGTCAGAGGCCTCTCTTCTTCTTCATCCCCCAGTCTGACTGACTGTGCTATGCATCTAAGAGGTTGGTAGTCCATGGGCCAGACTAGATTTTGGTACCACTCAAGGTGGCAAAACCTAGTAACTTTTTTTTGAAATGGTACATGTCCATAGATGATATTTTGGTATGATAATCCATCCTTAGTGGTAGTTTTGTGACAGTTATCAGCACATGAAGTTAAACGCCCTAAAATAAATAGGCCTCCAGGTGCGGGTGCATATCTTATTTTATTTTCAGAGCTTTACGCAACTTTTATGAGGGCATATTTGGTAGTGTTTTAAAGGGCAGATTCATAGCTTTCGTTTAAACCACGTTTTGGGCCTGTCTAAAAAACGTCACATAAAAAGGTCACATTGGCTACTCAAACTGTCAACAACAACTATTTTTCTACAATTTTTGCCTAAACTATAGTCTTTTTTATAGCATTGTGATATGTAGGAAGAACACTGACACAAAAACAAACACTGAAATACTCACAGGACTTTTTTTTTTTACAAAAACGTGCCGACAAATTCAGTATAAAGTGGCCAGAATATGAGTTTAAATAACTAATCATATAACCTGTCATTATTCACTTCAATATCATAAATCTGTCAGTTTCCCTTCACTTCATAATGTAAGGTAGAGAGATCCCCTTCAGTGTGTCGTTATCCAATCCATTCCACTTGTTCATATAGAGAACACCCACATCACTGTGTTTGTTCTTGTACTGTATTAAAAAACAGACTGAAATAATAATACAGTGGAACCCCGGCTTACGAAGACCCTATTTAACGAAAAATTCAAGTTACGAAGGCACTTAACGGCAATATTTCTGCCCGTGGTACGGCAAAATGCCCGCGTTACGAAATCCCACAAATACAGGAACATTCACGTTAATTTCAGATTTGCCGCGACCGAAATTAAAAAATAAAAAATAAAATAGAAAATTAAAAAAAAAAAATTATAAGTTTAAAAAAATGTTTTGAAAAATATCATTGCACAGTGTACGTACGTACATTAATTAACGTAAATGTAAGTTTTAGTTTTAATGTTTAGAATTAAATTCCATAATGTTATGTACATGTACACGTATGTATGTATGCATGCATACGTATGCTTTCTTCAGCCTCCGCCACCTCCTCCTCCACCAAGAACTTCGTCTTCAGCCAGCATCGCCTCATTTATTTTATTGATATTTATTAATACATTTATCATTTATAAATTATTTTCTTCATTTCAGATTGTATTTTGGAATATTCTCAATGTTTTTTTTCAAATATTAAGTCATATTTGTAGAAGAAATACAGGACTGGTAGGGGGCCTGGAACGAATTAGGCTATTTATAGGGAAAAAGGTGCTTCGACTTACGAAAATTTTGACTTACGAAAGACCCTCTGGAACGAATTCACTTCGTAAGTCGGGGTTCCACTGTAATTAATAATTTCTCAGTCTTTGTTAGCTGTTTGTGAAATTTTGTGCTCGCGCGCAACGTTCGCTCGCATCCTGTGCATCTCTTGGGGGCTAAGCCTTCCCTGTCCTTAAAACCTAGTGATGCCCCTGGTCCAGGGTCAAGGCAACTTTATCTTCAACTTCATCTTCCTCTTCCTCTCTTTCTCTCTCAGTAACATGTTCATGACTCTGCATTTTTAGGTGCCACAAGCTTCGAAATTGTCATCTGAACAGTGTATGAAACAGTCCATCATGGGACACTTTGGCTGTTTTCAACATTATCTAAATTGTATATATATAGGCACACAACCAAGGAGAGAACAACACTGGAACAGAAAATATCACCTTTGACAAGGAAAAAAGGAGATTGGCTGAACAACTTAAAGCCTGAAACACACCTGGCCAACCCTTGGCCATCTGAAGCGTTTAGGGAGACAAGTTCGGGAACAAATCTGTTCCGTGTGTTCAGCTGCATTGGAAGCTTTTGGGACCATGTGGACAGCGCCTGCTTCAATTCAACTTGCAAAGTCTGGGAAGGTTGGCTGTCGGCCGTCTGAGCCATTGGACAATCTGATTGGTTGTGTTCTAGCTGTATGTCCATTCTGATTGGCGGTGTGCTAGAAAATCAGTGCGGTGTGTGGGAGGGGCGGAATTCTGTGTGCGCCGCTGAGCTCTATGGTGTGCGCTTTGTTTTTGTATGCGCTCCGCTCCATCATTTCCTGTTTTCATGTTTTGGATTACTGGCACAAGACTAGCGCCACGCACAAGCACAGAACATACACGCTACTGTGTAATTGGCAGCCGTCAAGGTGGTACGTTTCAACACAAGTTTTCTGCCAAACGGGTGAGATGAGAGGCAACGGAGTGGTCCGATA
This sequence comes from Acanthopagrus latus, assembly GCF_904848185.1. Lineage (NCBI taxonomy): Eukaryota > Metazoa > Chordata > Actinopteri > Spariformes > Sparidae > Acanthopagrus > Acanthopagrus latus. The sequence goes on along the minus strand of NC_051055.1, from coordinate 1,745,371 downwards.
AAGGCAGTTGACTGTTGGTTTGAATCTGGGCATTGTGTGGGGGCCTTAAAGCTTCTGACTCAGTTTACCGTGTCTCTGATCCAGCGTCTGAATTGGTTTTGTCCCTCAAAGGTTATGAAAAGTCATCCTCTGGGACATCAATTAGCTGCCAGGTGGCCCCGAGCTATCCGGGAGCTCACCTGCTGAACATTGTCTCAGTTGTCTGCAGGTCCAGGATCCGTAATCCCTGGCAAAGTGAAGTTGGTCCAGCTGTGAAAAAGGCTAGACAGCGCAGTTAGCTCAGCCTGCTGTCGGTCCAGCTGGAGTTTATTAGTCAGCTTCAATGTCGAGTCTCTGTTCATATTTGGCCGCTCCAACCTCTTTTTGGCTCCATTTGCCAGTGTAATCTGTAGTCGGGCTGAGAATAGGAGAGACAGTCTGGGGCGCAGATAGTACAGTGTTGACATGGCATCATGGTACTTGGCTAGTTGCTCGAGGACCTTTGGAGTGTAGTCTTTGTAGATATGCACCAGTGTTCCTCGGTATTGGAAGCTGCCTCATCTATTGGGGGCTCCCTGTACAATCATCTCCTTTGTCTGGAGCCGAAGGAGATGAATTATTACCGGCCACAGCCGCGGTCCCGGTTGTGGCTTGGCAGTGAGCATGCAGCGTGCTTGGTCTAGTTCAGGGGGGGACGAGAGAGTCTGTTGGCCAAGTAATTCAACAAGGGTGTCCACAAAAAATGTTGTTGGTTGCGGACCGTCAATAGACTAGAGGAGTCCGATTATCCTGATGTTATTTCTGCTGCTGCGGCTTTCGAAGTCTGCCATCTTCACCTTCACCTTTAGCCTAGTGTTGCTATTGGCTAGTGTTGCACACCGGTCCTCCGGTGCCTGAATCCGTTGGACCTGTTGTTCAGTACTAGCCTCCTGCTAGTCAATCTGTTGGCCGTGCTCCATCACCACAGCCTGTGTACAGCCCAGTTTCACCTCTAAAGCCACTACAGAGTTTTAAAGTCAGCGGATATGCTAGCTCTGTGGTCTTCTAGCTATGCTAGCTACACAGGTATTGTTGCATGTGGTTCAGGTTGCGGTCTCTCCCTCAATGGCCTTTTTAGTGTTTTTCCCAGATTTTGACATCATGCCAGTTTATATCAAGTTAGTAGTGTGCACTGCCATTCTGTAGGCTAGTGTGGTTGATGAAAGAGTAGATTTTTACAGTAAAGATGTAGGGAACGTGAGATCGCCCTGCTTTTCACATGCTCACCTAACCGAAAGTCACAAACTCAAACACACAAAGCGCTCTTTACCTTATCATAAACCAGACTGTACTCAACTGAACAGGCCTCCTGAGTCTTGCCAGTTAATTTACACTGTAACGAAGCACATCCCTCGGCCAATGCAAAGCAACTGCAACCTGCTCAAATGTACTGAAATATGAGTCTGTCGAGGACGTCAAAGTAGATGATGTTCTCACACTAGTGATGTCCAACCATGCCAGCACCCATTCCCTGGACCCGCCTCCCCTCTCCAAAATATCTCTCATGACATCCTGCCATTCCTCACCACTCTGATCAACTCCTCCTTCACTTAAGGCCTCCAGCTCCTCAAGACAGCTGCAGTAAAGCCACTCGTAAAGGTAGGAACACACCGGCCCAACCGTTGGACGTCTGAAGGTGGTGTGTTCAGCTGCATTGGAAGCTTTTGGAGCCATGCGGACGTTGCTGGCTCCGATTGAGCATGTGAAGTCTGAGGAGGTTCCATCATTCCACGTTTTCATGAGTTGCAGTACTGGCACGAGGCTAGTTGTTATGTCCATTCAGGACAAATTAGTTTGTGTTCGTTTGGTACTGCCTCGCTGCATGTTTAGTATGCAGCTGTTTTTATCTGAAATGTTATCTGAAATGATCGAAAGTAAAGACAGTTATGTGCATAAGCCTCTCGTTTACAACTCACATCACAAGCGCCACCCGCTTATTGCATCTTGCACAAGCGCAGAATGTACACACTACTGTGCAGTAGGCAGCACGTCAAAGCAGTGTGTTTCAATGCAACTTTTCTGCCAAACGGGTCAGACAAGAGGCAACGGAGTGGTCGGAGAATGGTCTAAGGAAGTTAGGCAAAATAAGGATGTTGGACGTCTGGGTGGTGTGTGAGGGCCTTAAAGAAAACCCCTCTAGACTCAGCTGACATCCGAAACTGCAGACTTGTAAATCTTCTTTGATTCCTCTCGAAAACTCTGGAACATGCCGTCTATATCCAACTGTCATCCTATCTTTCAGAAAATAAACTCCTCGACTCTAATCAGTCAGCCTTCAGGACTGGTCACTCCACTGAGACAGCCCTTCTTATGGTGACCAAGTCATTCGGTGCCGCCAGAGCCTCATCCAACTTGTCAGTCCTGATTCTCCACAACTTATCCTCTGCGTTTGACACAGTCAACCACCAAATCCTCCTCTCCACTCCACACTTGGCTGAACTTGGCATTGCTGACTCTGCTTTAACCTGGTTCACATAACCACACCTTTCAGGTCACATGGAATGGCTTCTTGTCCAAACACTGCTTTTTGGAAACTGGTGTCCTTCAAGGCTCAGTATTTGGACCGCTTCTGTTTTCACTATACACTAGATCACTAGGCTCTGCAATTACATCGCATGGATTCCCCTACCACTGTTACGCAGATGACACCAAACTGTTCCTCTCTTTTCCCTATCCTCCTCCAACACCCACGTTGTGATGCACATCTCAGAATATTTGGCAGACATCTTTGCTTGGACAACTGCTCATCACCTCAAACTCAACCTTAGAAAAACTGAACTCCTCTTCATCCTGGGGTAAGACTGCCCTCACATAGACCTGTCAGTCAATCCTGTCAGGATTTCATGGTATGGCCTTCATCAACATTGAGAAGCTTCAGCACTACAACATCACTACTGTGGCCCGATCCTGCAGATTTGCCCTCTACAACATCCGCAGGATCTCGTCTATCCTCACAAAAGATGCAACGCAATTCCTGGTCCAAGCTCTGGTCATCTCCCGCCTGGACTACTGCAACTCCCTCTTGGCTGGACTCCCAGCATCTTCGACTAAACCACTGCAGTGTATCCAGAATGCTGCAGTGTGCCTTGTTCACAATCTTCCCAAATTCTCCCATGTGACCCCCCCTCCTTTGTGACTTCCATTGGCTTCTTGTTGTGGCATCCAATTCTGGACTACGGTGCTGGCCTTCAAGGCCATCAATGGTACTGCACCTGTCTACCTCCATACACTGGTCAGATCACACACCCCAGCGAGAGTACTTCGCTCTTCTACATCAGCTGGCTGGTTGTTACCACCGTCGCTGAGAGCAAACAAAGCCCACTCAGCGTTGCAACTCTTCTCTGTTTTGGCACCTCAGTGGTGGAATGAACTCCTGACCAACGTATGGACAGCAGAATCACTCTCCTTCCGCAAATACTCAAGATTCATTTGTTCAGACTTCACCTCAACACCACATAGTATGCCTCCCTCCCAACCCCCTTTCCAAAAATTAAAAAACATGTATGCACTTGTATGTTCAATCATAGTTCTTGTGTAGTCATGCACTTAAAGGATCTTTGACAAATAGTAGTTACGATCCTCAAATGAGGGCTTGTAAATTTAATGTCTGTCAGGTTGGGGTTTAAAGGGGAAGACTATGGAAATATTGCCCAGATATTATACAGGATCTTGTTTGCAAGAAGCTGGCATGCTCTCCTTGTCTTTCCTGTTTATGGCCGACCCTGTCCACCAGAAGATGCCTTCATTAAACACAGTACAGACTACCCACACACTGTTTGCTCAAAAGTATAGTAGAGAAGCTTAGCTAAAAGACATCAGTCCTGCTGGCCGTCTCCTCACTTACCAGGGATCTTCAGGGATGAGAGGGGCATCACGAGCAACACAGTGTCCACAAGTGTGACTGCAACAGAATTCTTGGGTCTGGAGATGTGTTCATTTTCATGTTTTACTATTGAATAACTGTAATAATTAGACTTTCCTATTGTCAGATTGTCAGTATTCTGTTAATTCCATTTTATGGCTGGAATACAGTTAAACACAACATTACACTATCATGCTGGCAACATTAATAACTTGACTTGGACTTTTCTGTGCCAAACATTTTATTGTGTTCCAGTGCCAAATATTCCGAAGTAGAAAACAAACATCCATCTCACATCTCGTCACATGTTGCTGTCCCCATGTCTTGCTCTGCACATGTACTGGAACACTCAATCATCTACAAGTTTTTCTGACTGCATAGAGGTTGTTACTTTGGTCAACGGATGTACTTTGCAAGTAAGATTGTCTTTTCTTTTACTTGGCCATGTTTTCTTTGGATAAGTAAAAACAAATTCCTCTTGTACATAACCAATGGGCAGTGATGGCATCTCAAATGGGTTGGTGGCACATCCTGTGTTACTTCTTCCTTTGGAGCAATGGGATCCTCTGAGGTTGGAGCTGGGGGTGACTGAGATAGATCTGGGGTCTTCCTGGATGCTGTTTGTGTGTAGGAATGGTTAATTTTTACATCTGACACAGAAGGGGTTAACCCTTTTCTAAAAAGGGAGAGTAATTTGTCTTAAAAATCATACCGTACCTGAAAGACAAATATTTACTTAAAATCCTACACAGTATATACAAATGTATTTTTACTTACTTTAAACAGTTACGTATACTTCAAAAACTGAAACAACTCCACTGACTGCCACAAGTAGGGATCTCTTTAAAGTAACTTGCTTTCTGTGCTACAGTTTATCCACAGACCTCGAAGAAAACCAGCAAACCAGAATAACACTGATTACAATATGCCCTTAGACATGCAAATACACAAGTATCGTTCAAAATGACATGTAAAGGCATATGATCTCAAAAAGATACTTGATGAACATACCCTTGAAATGTACTGCATTTGCCGCATGAATCAGCAAGTGCCTCTGGATGATACTTTAAGTTTTGGTTGTGAATTTGGGGCAGACAGGACAAGGAAACACAGATGGTGACATGGTCATGCATTTCAGCCTGTCGTCTTCCTCAATTACAGAGGGGTGCATCTGGAAGAAAAGAATATATACATACATGTTTTAATTTTTGGGAATCCAGATTTTTTTTTTCACATTTTACTCTTATTATACTACCACTGTTTTTAAGGTAAATGACTAACATGTACACAAATTAAATAGAAATTGCCTTAAATGTATTGAGGTGACAAACACATTTCATTAATACTGTACCATACAGTACATTTCATTGCATCCAAAATATTTTGACTTCATCATGTCTTCATACAGTAGTATATTTTGTGTTTGTATGGGTTTCATTTGGGTTTCATTGGATAAAAACATGGTCAGCTCTCAGGCAGAGCCAGTAAATGTTTGCATACCAAAATTATTCTGAAAATTTAAGTTGTAAATACTAAAAAACTTGGCAAGGATTACCAACAAAATGAGAAATTATACTTGTGAAGTTATGCCAAGTTAGCATACTAACCAGCTAGCAGCGAAAAAACACCAACCCTTCCCTGTCCTCTGAGCTCCTAGCCCAGGCAGAGTCAGCTAAGAGGGCTCTGGCTAATGGGGCTAACTAGCTAACAGCAGCTACTATTAGCAGCATTTAACAGTCAGTCTGGGATTATATGCTGATAATATGAATCAGACAGGTGGCTAACTCTCACGCATAACATCTTTAATTATGATTGCTCAGGTCTGCTTCTTTACAAAACAACAGTTCACCTGACACATACAGGTCATTAGGGAACTGCTCAGTGCTCATTAGCATACTTTCTTTGGCTAAGCTAATGTTATCCTGGACCATCGAGCGGATAAACAGCCTTCACAACACATGGCACTCTAATTCTTCAATGGATCGCATTTGTAATATATATTATGGCATGATTTACATCGTAGAGACCATACCACACTTGTTGAATGAAAATTAAAAGACTATTTCTCTTAAAGTTCTCTTGCTCTTTGTTCATGATCCACTAATCAGTATGGACGCCGAATAAGCAATACATGACATGAAGAAAAAACTTCCAGTTGGGATCTCCGGCATGGATTGGATATATGGCGGCGCCCTAGTCGGCCATCTTGACCGCAAATGTGTGCCTCTCACCTTTTTTCCAGTGCACAAATGCTCAAACATTTACAGTGATCGTAATCAAACCGCTCTGAAGAGCTGCTGGTAGTGACTGTGGGGCAGACTGCAGTCTCACAGTCAGACCCATGAAACATATGATACTTTTACAGTCATTATTCCTGGTAATAAACTGAAGGTAGTTATTACTCATTTTATTTATGAGTCAAATTATGCAGCTATGATGTTGAAATGAAAAAGCCTTTCTGCTAAAGCATTTTAATTTTCAAATCTGACATTTCAAATTGAATTTTGGTAACTGTTTGCGGGGAATTTTTTGAAAATTAAATCTTAAACATCCTTTTCTTTTTCCATTTTAATTTAGTTACAAAATGAGCAGTCATGAAGAAGCAAATGAAAATGCAATTTGGATGATTTATTACTCATTTTATTTATGAGTCCAAAAATGCTGAAAATTCTGAAAATGAAAAAGCATTTCTGTTAATCCATTTTGATTTGAATTATGGTACAGATTCTCTTTCTTAGAAGTGGAGGGCTAAAGCATCATCACTCCAGTGGTAAGTCATTACACAAGCTAAAATTTTACGTAATATTTATTTAGGTCAACTGTGCCTGATCCAAGCATGCTCACTAAACATTTTTGTTTTTGTCAATGAAAGGCTCAGGGTGTAATTTTAAGATAAAGTAATAGCAGTGTTGAAAGTAATGCGTTACTATAATTCCACTACATTTGTCAGTAAGGAGTAATCGAACCAGTAATGCAAACACAACTAGCCTACTGAGATTTAAATCGGCTAGTTTATGGTTACATTTATGCTGACAAACGCAGCCTACCACCCCACAGATTGTCCACTTATGACCTAAGTTAATATCACCAGACATTACATTACAGCGAGCATCAATTATCCTGTATTTGATTTTGATGACTTATGAGACTCAGTCGTGATGAACTCACCTTGGCTGAAAATTGGAGTGGAGTATACATAGATACTGGACTGCTGCAGCAGCAGGAGGCAGAGACACAAAGCTGCAGTCCAGGCAGACAGTCTTTTACTCATCTGTCCGCTGGTAAATGCACTCAAATTTAGTAGCAAGTCCCGTTAGTTAAAAATGGTAATCCAGTGTTGAAATATGTGTTGAGATCAGCAGGGTGAAAGCTAGTTAGCTGCAGAAGGAGGTTAACATATGATGTGTTCAAGGTGGGCTCAGTAAAATGACTATTAGGCGAAGTTAAATAAAATGTCATCATGATATGTTCAAATGTGTAACGTCAAGAAAAATAAATTTGGGTACACTAAAATAATAGCAGTGTATCTGCACATTAATAAGAGAATTACAGCAGATATTTGGAAGTAACATGAAAGTTACTTTTCTGACAACTGCTTACTTTTATATTCAGTAATTGGTAAATTAATTCACTTATTTGATTATTAGTTTAATTTGTTTAGTTTAATTAGTTATGTAATTCAGTTACCAGACTTAAGTGAAAAAAATCAGTAACGTTAATGTTAGTCATTTAAACAACAAATAAAAAATTCAGGTTATCCTTCAACAGTTTGAATCCAGCGTAGAGGCTGTAATATGTGTATTATTAGCTTATCATTCACAAAGTTATAACTGGCAGGTGAGACATGTCTTCATGGTCAGTGTGTGACAGGAAGTTGTCTCCTTATAGCTTATTGGAATACAAGTTTAGTTCAAAGGCCCTTAGCAATGTTAATTTATTGGCTACTTAGTATGTGTCAATCTTAACACTCATGAAGTACAATTTTTTTCTGATGCTGCCAAAGTCATTGTTTTTTTGTAGTACCCATCTTGTACCTTTCTATAGGAAGAAATCCACCTTGTCAGATTGTCAGTTAGTGCTACCTACAAATGCCAATATTTTCCCTGTTTTAATATATATGTTTGTTGTTAATCTCTTTCAGAATGGATTTCAAGAATATGGAGAGGGTTGCATGAATGTTGACCTTTCTAAACATACAACTGCAGTTCTTCAAGCCAGAGAAACCCACCGACTGACACAGGTAATTTATGCCACTGATTTTCCAATAAATCATATTTCATGGTTAGTAGCAAGCTTAAAAGCAAATAAGCTTAAACTGTAGAATGACTTAGCCACTGTTCAGACCTGGCATCTTGGTTGATCAGATCACAGGTGGACAGCTAAAGGTATGTCAGCGAAACACCTGACAGAATGTGTCTCCACATGCTTCTTCAGTAACTACTTGTGATCGGATCTCCCTTCCCTGCTATAAATGCAAATGGACACATACTTTGCTTTACAAAATCTGCCCATCCACTATATTTGTTGAGCATGAGCTAAGAATAGAGACAACATAATACACCCAACACTTTTATTTAGCACTGTCCACTTGCGATCCTATTGCTCAAAATGTAATTGAAGGGTTACCTAAAAAAAGTGTCTGTGAGTTTGCATGTTGCATTTTTATATTAATTTCATAATGTAGTATATTTTTGTTTGTTTGTTTTCTACTCCCCAGAGAGCTTTTAACTAAATGGTGAGTGGAGTCCAGCAACATCAGACCGCATTATTGGAGCACCTAAAACAGCAAATGAGCAACGCGATTGAAAGACATTCTGGGGACCTGGATCAGCTAAAGAGTCATGCAATGGGGATATTTGAGCAGTTTATTGACCTTTTTTGTCAATTTGCTTCCACCCATTTGCAGGATAAGACCATCAAAGAACTGTTAGAGCCAGTTGAACCAGAGATTATTGTCACAAAACAAACAGTATGTAATGTGAAACATGGAGACTCCAGAGTTCTTACCATTAAGGACCATTGTTTTCATTATATATCGGTGGTGAAAAGTTTGGAGCAGCTGCTATCACATCCAAGAACAATTGCAATGATTGATGAGAGGCCACAGACATGCAAGGATGGATTTTTTCATGATTTCATTGCTGGAGAGGCTGAAGCTTTTCATAGAGCAACATTTAAAACATTTCAAACAACTGTTTTCAGATGCAAATATTATACCTAAACAGCAGTACTTGCTGCATCTTCCTTCTCAGATGAAGACACTTGGTCCTACAGTGAGGCATATGTGTATGCAGTTTGAGCCAAAGCATTGCTTTTTTAAACAGTGGGCTTTGAAAAGTGGTTTTAAAAATATTTGCAAGTCTCTCGTGAAGCACAACCAACTTTATGAATGTAGTCAGAATGTGCATAAGAAATTTCTTCAAGTGAAGTTGACATGGGCCCAGCCTCTGAGGTGAAAAATGGTCAGAAGAGTAGAAGGAAAGATTAAATACCTCTTAGAAATAGAGCACGCTGAACATATAGTTTCGGTGCAGTGGATTATGCAACATGGAAATAGCATACATGTGGAAAATCTTTGGTTATTTCTAATGTCATCAATGATACTCCGGATTTTGCACTTGTGAGAAAAATGTATATTTTAAATGCATCAGTGTATTGTTTTGAATGCCAACCTCTCTCTACAGTTGGGTGGAATGATCATTATTTAGCTTAGGGGGTTGAAGTGCCCGACCTAGCTCAAGCCAGTATTTTCATGGATGCTGAAAAGTGTGTTGATTATACACCATACTACTATGTAAACTTCAATAACAGCAAGTACATTCCACTGACGTATGATATCACAGATATCATCAAACATCATTCTTGAGTCTGTATTGAGTGTGGGTATTTCAGCTGATTTTTTTTAAGCACTGACAAACACTGTAATTGATGACAGCATTTATTTTTACTTGTTACTTTTGGAATAATGTTGTGCAGTATGTCCAGAGTGCAGTATAGAGAAGGAAACATAATTCCAGCATTTGCCTCTGCCTTTTTAACATTCCACATGGAAATGTAAGAAAACACACTGTACTGTGCATTGTGAGTTGTTGTGAGTTGGGCATGTTGACCTGCAGTTTTCAATAAAGCTGTGTTGGTAAACCAAAACAATGAGCTGAGCTAAGTTGCAGGGTTGAAAATACTCAGGGGTCTCATACTTAGATTAGCTTGGGGCCACCGTCGGTTTTGTCATCTCATAGGGGGAGTCACTACACCTCCCAAGTGGTAAAAGAAAGCGCAATATTTTCAAAAAATTTAGTTTTTACATGCAATTTTTAACATTACAATGCAAACAGCAGTTTATATCCAATTTTATATGATTAGTTTTAACAGTGCAAATGTTTTTCCTACTTAAATTGAAACCTTCCACTGTAGTAACAAATGAAATGAATCTATTTTTCTTGCCAGACACATGACAGTGCAAATCTTTCAGGATTTCTTGTCAAAGTGAAGAGCAAATGCGCCTGTTTGGCAATATGTCAAATTTCAACTCATAAGGGGTAATCTGATAGCATTAATAAGGGAAAAACTTACCTCTCTGATAAGTTGGAGATGTGCAGCTTGTTACATACAGCTCTTCATCTACCAGTTCCTTCCTTCCTTTAAAATTGATCTGCTGTCTACAAAGGCCTAAAAATGACAGCTGTAGATGCATTTTTGATGAAAGTCAACATTGCTAACTGAAGACATTGCATTTCCTATGACAAGTCTACTTCAAATTAAGAGTCAACTTGCATTTCGTGTTTTCATTTCACTTGCTTATGAAAGGGTCATTTCAATAAAAAGATCATTTTGTTGTTCGGATTTTATAGGTCAAGAGCAAGATGGAGGGAGAGGGGTACATGTGGGTTAGTAGTATTTTGAAGAACATCCATCATTAGTCATAGCTGGTGACTGATAGTGACACAAAGGACATTAATAAGAAGTTAATAACTGATGTCATCACATATCAACACACACACAAAAAAACCCCACAAAAGTTGTATATGACCAAGCAGAACATCCTCATACAGTGTACATTCTCAGTTCTCTCTCTGTGTATTTGAATAACAGCATACCCTACCTGTTACCATGTAAGCTGAGCTAACAAAAGCTCTAGGAAAGGACGAAGGTGGAGAAAGATGCAGCATCTCCTCGTCCCAGCTGATGTTCCAGTTTTCTTCCTCAGCTTTCCCATTAGTAGGGTCACATCTAATGACAGGTCAGTGAAGCCCAAGGATCAATCAGTCATTATTTGTATAGCGCTGTCAGTAATGATTTATTGTCAGCCAACAGAAAATCAGAAGAGGCACACAAAATGTGGGGGAAATGTGGGCAAGGAGGTTGTGCCAAATAAAATAAAATAATTACAACAAAACGTGGCCCCACTAGACTCTATCTGAAAAAAACAAAAACAAACAAAAGCCTAACTATTTTATCTAAAGAAAAGAGCTTCTCAGAAACATACATGGGTGGCACCAACCAATATACCTGGTGTCTCTAGACATGAAAATAACTAAGGGTGTAGGAAATGTATAGGGTACCCCCAACTCACCTATCAGCCCACAATTCCCACCACATACCTCTAAGTCTTTACAAGTCTGCTCTGACACACACACACACACACACACACACACACACACACACACACACACACACACACACACACACACGTCAGGCAGGCCAGACACATAGCAAAGGATAGAGAGAGATTGTGAACTCCGTTGGCCGGCCCTTTTATTCCTGGCTCCAAGGGCAGATAGGCCAACTCCAAGTTCCCAAGCTGAAGTCACTCACCTGAAAACACAGGAAGGGAGGGGGAGGAGGAAAACAGGAGGGAAAACACAACACACTCTTGGGCCCTTTCTGGCACGTAACAAGCGCCAGTTCACAACAAAAGTCATCTCATGACACTATCCAAAAGTGGGCAGCTCTAGACCATACTAGAGGTGGGTAAAAATATCAATTCATCAGTGCATTACAATATATTTTTTTCCCAGTTCAATATCAACTCAGAAAATCCTCTGCCACAAGCAGCGGCCCCGACCACCCGTTGTCCCTCTCGGTCCCCACCTCCAGCAGCTGGAAGTGCCATGCCCGCGACCTCGCTCGAGGGTCGGACAGTGATGCACCGGAGGCAGATAGCCATGTCTGACGCACCGCTCTTTCGGAGACTGTAAACTACACCATGCGCCCGTGGGTAGCACTCTCCTAGAGGGAGATATGTGGGTTCAGTGTCAACATTTTACCCCCTCACATCTAGCTGGAGGGTGGAGGGACCGCGGTTATGTCTATGAATATGTCAGACAAAAATGTACCGTGCAGTGGTAACTATGGTTGCACTATTTTATATCTAAACACAATGTGTGCCTTTGTTTACATTTCAATTCGAACTAGAACTTCCTGGAGGAAAGATTTATAATTTAAGATTACTTTTTTGAATTTAAAAATTATCAACAGGTACATACATGAACAGGATTTCAAGGCGCTGTTGTGGTGTGGAGGGTTACAGGTCGGTGACCTGAATATCGCATTACTGCTTTTTTGCAGATGATGTGAGATGGCATCTTGATGCCATCAGTTCCTGGCTGAGTGTTAAGCGGCAGGGATGAGGATCAGCACCTGTAAATCTGAGGCCATGGTTCTCAGTAGGAAACCAGTGGATGGCCTACTCTGGGTGGGGAATGAGTCCTTGCCCCAAGTGAAGGAGTTCAAGTACCTCAGGGTTTTGTTTACTAGTTAGGGGATGATGGGGCGTGAGATTGACCGGAGAGTCGGAGCAGCGGGTGCGGTGTTGCATGTGCTTCACTGCACAGTTGTGACAAAAAGGGAGCTGAACTGGAAGGCAAATCTCTCGATCCACTGGTCAATCTTCGTCCCTACCCTCACCTATGGTCATGACCGATGGGTCATTACCAAAAGAATGAGATCGCGGGTACAAGCGGCCAAAATGGGTTTTCTCCGCAGGGTGGCTGGGGTCTCCCTCAGAGATAGGGTGAGAAGCTCAGCCATCCAGGAGGGACTCGGAGCAGAGCCGCTGCTCCTCTGCGTGGAAAGGAGCCAGTTGAGGTGGTTTGGGCATCTAATGAGGATGCCACCAGGGCGCCTTCCTAGGGAGGTGTTCCTGGCATGTCCAAGTGGGAGGAGACCTATGGGTAGACCCAGGACCAAGTGGAGGGATTATATCTCTTCTCTGGCCTGGGAGTGCCTGGGAGATCCCCAGGCAGAGATAGCCGATGTGACTGGGGAAAGGGAAGTCTGGGGCTTGCTACTGAAACTGCTGCCCCCGCGATCCGATTTTGGATAAGCGGTTGACAATGGATGGATGGATGGATGGATGGATTAGCAGGTACTCTAAGGAATTTTTTGTTTATTACTACTTATTACTGAATTGATATAGAAGCATTTAAATCAATATTGAATCGAATCGATATTCAATCAAATTGCAACCTAAAGAACCAAAATCGAATCGAATTGTGAGGTTCTTAACAATACCCAGCTTTGCTTGTATGCATGAAGATAGGCTTTTCTCTAAGTTGCATTTGAAAACATTTGGAACCAGTCTTCTGTGAACAGTAATCCCTGATAATGTCAATTTTACAAGGTATAAAGTAAAGTCCTGCTACATCTACTTGGAGTGTTGAGGATAAGTTTAAGACTCTCGCAGCCTGAGGAATAAAGCTGCTCTGGAGTCTGGTGGTATGGTAGGGGATACCTCTGTATCTTTTGCCAGAAGGCAGCATGATGAACACTGTGGCTGGGGTGGGTGGGCTCTTCACAGACCCCGTCCCTGGCTGTCTGAATCTCTTTGCAAACCAATAGATCAGTGCTACGAACAGCAGAGAGATAACGGAATAAACAGACAAAATCCCATTATCCTGATCACCTTTCCCACTACCACCACATCCTCTCTGACTTCACCTTAACGATATCAGCACCCAAATCTACCTTCTACCTGTCAAAGATCAACTCCTCTGCCTCCAGCCCCAGGAAACTTTTCTCCTTATTCTCCTCACTCCTCACTTCTCCTACGCACCTCCGACTGCCATCACATTAGTGATGTCTAACTGTGCCACCACCTGTTCCCTTGACCCGATTTCCTCCTCCTTTCTCCAAGAAAACTCTCACGACATCCTGCCATTCCTTGCCTTTCTGATCAACTCCTCCCCTCACTTCAGGCATTATTCCAGCTCCTTTCAACGCAGCTACAGTAAAACCACTCCTAAAGAAACCCACCCTAGACCCAGCTGACAACAGTAACTACAGACCTGTATCTTTTCTTTTATTCGTCTCTTATTCCTCTTTGGTTCATATCATACCTGACAAATTGTCACATGGAACAGCTCCTTGTCCAAACCCTGGTTTCTGGAAACTGGGGTCACTAGATCACTAGGCTCTGCAATCATGTCACATGGATTCTCCTATATGACATCCAACCTCTCTTTTCCCCCATCCTCCTCCAACACCCATGTTGTGACATGCATCTGGGAATGTTTGTCAGATGCATCTCCACTTGGACAGCTGCGCATCACCTCAAAATTAATCTCTTTGTCTTCCGCAAAAGACAAGACTCATTTGACTCCACCTCAACCTGTATCTTCCTAGCGGTTTTCAGTCAGAGCACTTATGCACTTAAAGAAACGTTAAGAAATAGCAGTTATGATCATCAGATGAGGGCTTAACAATTGTTTTGATATTTCATTTTACTCCATCGATGGTGATGTGTTGTGGTTTCTCACTTGTAACAAATGTAAGTTGCTTTGGACAAAAGCAGAGAGACAGAACTTGCCCAGTAAGCCTCTGAGTGCAGATATGTCCTTCCTGTCTGCAGATATGTCCTTCCTGTCTGCCATGGCTTGTGATACAAATTATTTTTAGAGAGAACAAAAGTAGCTAACCCTTGCAGGAATATACACTAAAGTCTTTCTATAAATCACCAAAAAATAGTGAAACATTCAGAAAGATCTCTCCTCTGACTTTTTTTTAGCTTGTGTTATTGTTTTGTCAAAAGAAATCCATATGAGACCAGTGACGATGCTGAAAACTACCTGTCTCTGTCTGTTTTGTGTGTTGGAACTGGCAGAAATTGCCTGAGTCATATGTCATTTCTTGTTCTACGTTGCCCTGTAATGGTTGTCATGACCAACTGTAGTCCTGAGGTCTGCTGTATTGATATATGTACTGTGTAGGTCCAGGCAGAAAGAAAAGAAAAAATAAGTGTAGCAAGATGTTAAAACTTCTTCTTCCACTTATGAAATTAAAGTAATTGAAACATATTAAAATTCAGGTATACGCCTGATGCTCTGGGTGCGAGGGGGGTGTAAGGTTTTTCACATTCACTCATGCACAGAGCAGCATGTGCCTGTAATCTGCCCCTAAGGGATGAGCTCAAAATATTTTGATGGGCGTATTCCTAGTCCCCTTCTGAAGATATGGAGATATCAACTGAGTTTGGTGACAATTGGAAAAATGGTTAATGATTTGGGGCCAATATTTGCTAAGTCCCACCCATTGCGAGGATATTTTGCTTGATGGCGGCTATGTTTTTTGACCGACTGTGTTCATTAATAATAGAAATTACTGGCTTGTTCCCTCGATGCCATATTCCACATTTGGTGTTGATAGCATAAATATTTCAAAAGTTCTATTCATTTTACTATTATTAACATTATACAAATTAGCAAAAAATCTGTCATGGTGTCTTTTATGGAGGCTTTTTTGTAGAGGACTATCAGGAGAATGTATATGAAAAAGTCAATAGCACTTATGGCTTGGCAGGGAGAGCCTTTCAAAGTTCACACCCTATGTTATAGCGCCCCCATCTGATGGATTTTCAGCATTTGGATGTCATTTACACTCAATGTACCAAGTTTGGTGTCTCTGAGTCCTTCCAGCTCGCCACAAAATAATAAAACGCAAACAATGATGGTTAATGATGAATGGGCCACAGCCACTTTCACCTATCAACATGGCACGCAAGATGTTAGGTGATACTTGCCCCTAGAACATGCATACCAAATTTGGTGAAATTCTGTCCACACATACTTCACATTCCCCTTTAGCAAATCCGTCGAGGCGCAACTACTATGGAAAAGTTTTTACAAAAACTCCGGTAGTAACCGGCCAAACCCAAGAAATGCATGAGCTCCTTCTTTGTACATGGGACAGGGTACTGCTCTACAGCTGTCACCTTAGCATCCACTGGACGAACATGGCCCTGTCCAACCACCCGGCCCAGGTACATCACCGTTGCTCTGGCAAACTCACACTTCGCCAAATTGACAGTGAGACACGCCTTGGCCTGACGTCCAAACAATGCACGGATGTGCTGAATGTGAGGCCGAAATTTCCCGAGCACGAGTGGAAAGAGGAACTTGCCGATAACCTTTCAATAGGTCGAATTTTCTTACAAATTTGGCTGCACCGACCTTGTCAATGCAGTCCTCCATCCAAGGTAATGGATACGAATCTGGTTTTGTGGCTTTATTAACTTTCTGGTAGTCTGTACAAAATCTGGGCTATTTATCAGATTTGTCAATCATCAAAGAAGGTGATGCCCAGCTAGATGATGACGGGACTGCAAGATTGTTATCCAACATATATTTTACCTTGGACTCCATTACTCAATGTTTGTGTGGTACACATCTGTAAAAATGCTGCTTTATTTGTGTGCAGGTCCGGATGTCAGTGTCATGCTCTATGAGGTGTGTGCGTGATGTCGCCAAACAGTGTTGGATAGCTCCTAATTAACTCTGCAAGCTCAGAGCGCTGAAACTCAGTCAAATGACTGAGCAGGCTCCCCAAATCACGCAGTGTCTCTGAATTTTTTAGCTTACTACTAACCACAGGATTGTCAGGTGCTCTGACATCTACCTCTGCATCCGGCCCCAAGGCAGTAGACACCAAACCTGAAGACACAGAATTCGCAGTGAGTGCAGGGCCAACATTTGAACATTGAGACTTGGAAACAGATATTACAGGAGCAGCACGACAGCAATGGGCAACCTCCACTCCCGACTCACTTGACAGCTTACCATCTCTAATCAAGTCCAATTTACATTTCTGCAACTCCAGTTTCATTTTTCAGTGCCCTGCCGAACTTTCTCTAGCTCCATCCTACCTTCGATTTCAACTCTTAGTTTATGCTTTTCCTGCTCAAACTGCAACAACATCAATTCTGCCAGTTTGACACTGGCACGGAGCCCAGCGCACCAGCCGAACTGACAGGTAGCAAAGCCATTTCGGACACAGGTTCTCCCTTCCCTAAGACACCTCCCTCTCTTAAAGGTCCCATATTATGAAAAACCCATTTTCTCTGGTCTCTCCGTATATAAGCTGGTCCTCCCTGAGCCTGCCAACTCCCAGAATGAGGAAAACAAGCGATTCCTGCATGGTCTCTGCAGCCCACCCACTGGTAACACGGCGCTCCTACAGGCTGTTCAGAATCTGCTCCTTTCGTTACATAATGAAAGGAGTCATTATCATAGGCTGGCCTTCTCTGTGCGGTGATAGGAGATATCAGAGAGGGGGTCATTCATCCCCGAGGTGAAGTTCAGTGTGTCCTGCAGTGAGACAGCAGTGTTTCACAATGTCGTCGCTCAGAGCTAGACACGTAAAGTGCACTGTTGTTGGTTTTAAAAATCAACATCAGTGCCTATATACAGTGGTTGTGTTTCATATTTTAAGACAACGTGCCGGCTGCGGTTCGTGTTAGCTTGTGTGTGGGTACTAACCACTTTACATCGGACTGCTTCAGTAACAAAGCCAGCTTTGCACTGACCCTCTTAAAAGGATCAGTCCCAACCATACTGGACCCAGCAACTGCACCCAAGCCACCGAAAAGTGTCACCACAGTTTGGTAGTATAAGTTACCTTTCCCGTTAGCAGGAGCTAGGATTAGCTACATGGTGGTAACTGTAACAACACATACAAACAAACTAACATTAGTCAGACACACTAACCATTCTGAAACGACCTGCTGCAGCCACAGAGTCTGTACTTCTTCAGGAGCCTCTCCTTCTGGGTCGCATTCTGGGTCAAACTGGTTGAACGAAAAAATCTCCGTGAGCCATAGCGATACATATATACATCCACCGTAAGCATTAGTGCATGCTACTGCTAACGCAAGGGGCTTTCCGTCCCTGAGAGTGAAGTAGCAGGCAGGGCTCTCCAAGTAGGCGTTGACAGATGGAGCTCATAAGCATTTAAAGGTGCAGGCACAGAAACAGACTGCTCTGAATAGAGCTCTGTGGAGCGACTTTTAGACAACTGAAATTCAGGACCGGGGATGGGTTTGGGGCAGTACATATTGAATACAGTGCTGTTGGACCTCTGACAGCTGTGTGAAATTGATGAAAAACAGTGTAATATGGGACCTTTAACACGGACAAGATAACACACTTAATGTCATCCTTTCACATTTTGTCTGCAACCCTAATTTCGTAATGATCGGCTATTTGCAATAACTGCTCCTTAGTAAAGCTACTCACAAACACCTCTGAAATAACAGCAACAACCTCTTACATGGAAGCCATAATAAATTAAAATCATCGGACCGAACAGCATGCACAGCTTTAACCACCCACCAGATACACACATGAGGCAAAACTGGCCCCAGGAGTACTCCCCCTAACTGCCTAACCAAAGCTACCTAAACAGAAGTGACCTAAACAGGCCATCCCACAAAATCCTCTGGACGTGCTCCCGAGACTGCTGCCCAAGGACAGCCGACACTAACAGTGTCGGCACCACTTTAAATGAAAAAAACAAACAAACGGACACTGCCCAAAGGAGAAAGTATCAAAATATCCTCCTGCAAAAAATTAAACACAACTACCGAGCTCTCTAACAATGGTGCATCTCCCAAAATTCAGAAGAAACAAACAAAACAATTAAAGCACTAAACGCGCACCAAAAGACACATGTAAACAGAACACAGCAAGAAAGACACAGAGGTGCTAAACAAATGTCAGTCTCTTCAAACGATCCATTTAATCAAACTTTATCTTAAGACGAGCCCCCATTTGTCACAGCTGGCTCGGGGCCATGACAAACAATAGAAGCACCGTTTCAAATGAATAACAAAGAATGTTTATTCAAATCAATAATAGAGATAAATCATATAATGCAATAACATGAGGTGTGAGAGGCAGTATGCACAATTCAGTGAACGAGTGGATATGAGGATTTTTTGAATGTGCGACAAAGTATATGTGAGTTACAAGCCAAAATACACTTTCCTTGATTATAGCACCACCTTGCGCTGAAAACTGAGGATGACAATAGATTGTGAAAGTCTTCGGCAGGTCTGACTTATATTCCAAGTTTGGTGAGTGTTGGAGTATGTTCAGGCAGTGAAAAATGCGATCGTTTGGGACGAAAAAAATGCTCATTCACATGTCGAGATGCTCGGGCCCAAATAATGAAAATGGCGGATTTCCTGTTGGAGTGACAGTTTGGTCTGGTGATGATACATATACATGCCAAATTTTGTTCATGTATGTGCATGTAGGAGGCGGGGCTTGGATTGTTAATATTCTAGGGAATATCATCCTATACAGTCCCTTGGTAATGCGCTTCATCAGCGATCATCAGGAGGGCATTGTCAATGATTCTACCAAGTTTCGGGTTAATCCGACCAACCGACATTGAGATATAAAATACTTTAATTTAAACAGTCAAGACCTGCTCGGGCCCTAAAAATACAATATAGATAAGGCATTGTGCAAACATATTATCTCTCAACCTCAGCTAGTGCCATCTCTCGCTTATCTATTGTCAGCTGCTTTGCAAAACGACCTCCAACTCCTTCCATGTTGCCATGTGGGTATTGAGCTCGTGGGTATCCTCATGAACCTTCAGCATTTTTCCAGTCCCTTAGTCCTTCCTTATTAAGTCTGTATTCTTTTGGAGGAAACACTTAGCAGCAGAAGCAGTGCAAGCAGTACATTAGCCAGCTTCTTTTGATTTTTTCACCATGGATTAAGACTCTGTTACAAAAGTCATGTTGACACTCTCCTATCTTTGTTTTGTGGAAATGTGTAACTGCTTTGTCTGTGAACTAGCTCTCATTTTACTTTGTCAGTTAGAAGAGGTGGCCAGTCAGCAGGTCTGTTGGTGCAGCCTTTGGTCCTGATGCTGTGTCACTCTGCTGTGCTGAGGTAGAGGGACAGGAGCACCTGATGCTGTGACACTGGGGTGGTGGTGAAATATTTTAAAAGTGTATCTGAAGAGAGAAGAGAAGTGTATTATACATTTTAATAAAAACACAGATGTTTGGCGTGTGCTATACGAAAGACTAATGAAATAACATATATATATGTGTATATATATATACACACACACACACACACACACACACACACACACACACACACACACATATATATATATATATATATATATATATATATATATATATATATATATATATATATATATATATATATATACCCTAAGTCCAGTTTTGGGCCTGCTGGTGCGTCCGCAGCTAGCTACACGCGAACATCCACAATTTCTGATTCTACTTTGTTGTCCGCGCGTCTCCAGATCTCCTCAGACCCGAACAGACTCAGCCTGGACTCGTTCAGTCTCATTAGTTTCTTAAGGTATGTTGTGCAAGTGAGCTCTGCAGTGATTGGCTCTGGTGCACATGTGACTGTGGTGGACAATGCTTGCCGGAATTTGTAAAGCATTTATGAAATAATTTATTAATGGTATCATTGTAGTCCAAACAAATGCGACGTTGCACACCCTTGAACCACACAGCAGCCATGTTGAAACTCTCAGGTCAATCTGATCCTGATCCGCAGAGATATTTGAGGAACACATACATACACACACACACACACACACACACACACACACACACACACACACAGACAGACAGAGATTCCTTGTTTTTATAGAGAGATGAAGGTCAGTCATTCCAGAAAATTTCAAGAACTTTGAATGTATCCTCAAGTGCAGTCGCGGAAACCATCAAACACATGATGAAACTGGCTGTCATGAGGACAGACACAGGAAAGGAAGACCAAAAGTTACAGAGGATACGTTCATTCAAGTTACCGGACTCAGAAACTGCAAATGTACAGCAGCTCAGATTAGAGCCCACATAAATGCTTCACAGATTTCAAGTAGCAGACACATCTCAACATCAGCTGTTCAGAAGACACTGCATGAATCAGGCCTCCATGGTCGAATTGCTGCAAAGAAGCCCTAACTAAGGAGGGACAAGAAGAAGAAGAGAAGTGTTTAGACCAACAAATCTGTGCTTTGGCCTGATGAGTCCAAATTTGTGTGTGTGTGTGTGTGTGTGTGTGTGTGTGTGTGTGTGTGTGTGTGTGTGTGTGTGTGAGAGAGAGAGAGAGAGAGAGAGAGAGAGAGTTTATCTATATATGTGTGCACCTACAAATCTGATCTCCCACTCTGTGAAACATCACATAATGCAGTTTTCCTGTTTTTGCTTTCAACGTAACATTTTTGCAGGCCAAAGTGCATGACAGCATTGTCAAAACAGAAGAAACCTTAAGTAGAGCCAACCACATCACATCAAACATAGAGTTTGTTTTTCGAGTTCAGATGCATTCATGTCCCTCTCTGTTAAGCTCACCATGGCCTGGTCATGTGTGTTTGCTGTAGAGAAGTGTTGAAGGCAACACAGTTCCAACAGCACTTTCTCAAGTTGACACATTCACACCAAGTTGCAGTTGTTTGGACGCTAATTAATGATGCTCAGCCAAAACAAGTACCAACAAAGAGGGAGATGTAGTATGAAAGCAGAGACAGCACGCCACTTGATAGAACGAAATGAAGCGTTAACACATTACTGCACAGTGACTCGTGTCTATATATTGATAATAGCAGTGGTGCCCTCGTGTCAAGTCTCAACATAGACTGATGTATGAGCCAGTTTTTATCAACACATGTTGATTCAATGCAGATTTCAATGCAGAAAATTTGATCAGTGTGGGGACAGCAGGAGAGCAGGGTTGAAAATTATATCTCTTCGCACAGAGATGCATCTATTTATAGAACCTGGCAGTCTATAAAAATATAATAAATGTCAAGTTAGCCAGGTCAGACAGGCTAATATTAGCTCTGACAAGCAACTGCTGGGCAGCTCTCACAAACAAAAGATAACTTTACAACTACCTGTGACTTCATCAGTGCTGACTTGGAGAAGCAGTCGAATGTGCCACCATTCTCCAGCCCTGACACAGCAGCAAAAGAAAGTGTAGAAATAAGTTCAGTTATTAGTTTTGACTCTAATGTGCTTGTCACTCAGAGCTTCTTGTCTGGCACATGTCACACAGTCTTGCTGGTGTCTGAGCAGAGCTCACTGAGACAGATGTAGTGCTGACTAAATGGAAAGCACCTCTTGTATTTCTCATAATTTTTCTCTTCTTGGTTAGGTGCTTGACACTTCAACAGAAATTAAGAGCAGCACAACATTTTGAATACATGCTTTGCTGAAAGGTGACAGTTGTCTCCTTGGTAACGTGATGCTTCCTCCAGCTTGTTCCAGCCAACCTTAACTCTAACCCAGGTATGCAAAAAAAAATTAAAGTAGAGCATTGTTGAAAATAGCACATTTACAGCAAAAAGAACAGGCTTAAAGATGTAATATGTAACATTTTTACATTGAAATATCTAATAATAACTCGACCTTTATCGTACATTTTGTTTAGTTGCATACACTTACATTATCCCAAATGTCTCCAACAATGTAAAACCATATCCACAAGTTTACCTAAGGAACCTGCACACTGCATTTAGTGAGTCACAGTGGGGAAGGACGTCAGCGAGGGTGATTAAATTTAATATGACATTATCTTGTGCACTGATAGATTTTCTTTGGTAATGGTGGTACTTTAACAATAAAGCTAATGCCTGCCATGATCTCATGCTATTTCATGACATCATCAATCTACATCTTTTGTTTTCATTGTTTTGTTCATCAGCAGAAACTCATACTGCGCATTTAAAGGAGAAAGCTGTCAGTATCGTCTGTCATAACTGAATTCAGTAACCTCATTCAGACTGCCGTTTGCATGTGGGGATCCTGCGCCGATTCTCTGCACCCTCCTCTGTGCGAAAGATTCAGATGTGGAGAGGGGTGAAATTTCGCTCCGGCGCTGATCTGCCTCTGGAGGTAGTATCAGGGTCACATTATTGGTGAACCGCCCCAGTGTGAACGGATAAGCCAGCAGCGCGGAGCGAGGCGTGTCAGTCTGATAACTACACAGGTCCTTCACTCAACTTAATAAAGAGAAATGTCCCACAAAGCAACGTTACAGGACCAAACAAAAGTAACATAGTAACTGTAACTGTTGTGATGGGAAAATTCCTTTTCATTATGGGTTGATGAATTTTGAACTATTTTGTTGAATATGATTTCTTAAAAACATTTATCTAACTTGCTTCATGTGACTGATATCTTATGCAAATGCATGAACACCTAACCTCTGCCCTATATGATTGTAATAGAGTCACGAACCAACCAAAACTCAGATAGAAAGTCGCCCTCTTGTCTCATGTTTTATGTCTGATAATTTTATGCTTCGCACAGAGTCCCAGGTCACGCGTCATGAAGTTTTAACTTTATGTCTTGTGTGGATGAGAAGCCTGTCTGATTGGGATAGTCGTATGTACGTATGTGTGTAGCTTAATCACTGCTGGCGCCGAGAGTGCTTGTCTCTTCCCCTGACCTTGTTGTTATCTGTGTATAAATTGTGAACACTCCTTTACTCTGGGCGCATTTCGCTCGGCTCATGGGTTTGGCTGCGTGGTGGGTCCATCTGCGGATGGTTGGATTAAACTTACAGAAAAGACAGATCTGACTTTACTCTTTTATTGACAGAAATTTCCACCACACTGTCTTTGGCAACTTACAGTGGGTACGGAAAGTATTCAGACCCCTTTAAATTTTTCACTCTTTGTTTCATTGCAGCCATTTGCTTAAATCAAAAAAATCATCATCATCATATTTCAGTTCTTTTTTAATAAATTTGCAAATATTTCTACATTTCTGTTTTTTTTCTGTCAAGATGGGGTGCTGAGTGTATATCAATGTGAAATAAAATGAACTTTTAAGATTTTAGCAAATGGCTGCAATGAAACAAAGAGTGAACAATTTAAAGGGGTCTGAATAATTTCCATACCCACTGTATATGAGGAAAACAAATACCACAGCTACATGGAGAAATGTCTGTCCTCCTGTCTGTCCTCCAACCTGTCCTACTGACTCTTCGTCACATTTCTGCCTGAAAAACAGTGTCTGTCATGCTCACAGTGTTTGTGATGAAAATAAATCACTGCGACCGTCAGCCCTCCGGACCAAGACTTGAGGAAACTTTCCCCCAGAAAGCAACCCCGTAACTTTGTCACTTTCCAGGATGTTTGGTGGGTCAGAATCTCAATCACAACACATTATAACAGCATCCATATGATTATAAACTGTCCATGGGTTTAGATTGACAGGGTGGACACCTGGGAAACACAGACGTCATCAACATGAAGTGTACTGTCACACCTCTTTTGGAGCTTACTGTGTGAAATACTCAGCGGTACGGCGGAGATATTTCGGTCTGTGTGAATCACCATTGGCAGAGAATTGGCACCACTCTGGAGACAATGCGGAGACGCTGTGTAAAAAGGGCTAGTGTCTGCTCCACATTTTGTGAAATATGTTACTAATAAGGTGTAATAGTAGTTGCAATGGCAGACAAGGATTTTACTCTGAAGTGTGAAGGTTTACAATTTTGGTCTTTAAATTACAATTTAAAGGTGCTTTATGTAGCTTTTATAACCACCATTATGGTATGTTTTTCAATAAAGTAAAAATAAAAAATGACTGTGAACTTATCATGCCCCTGCTGTGAGGCAGAGGCAGATTTGCTGTGAAATCAACTCAGTAGTATGAAATATAAAAAGCCACTTAGAGGTCAGTGCCAATCCTTTTAGCAGTGACTACAATAAATTAGTGTGATTTACCAAGGATCACACCAAGGGGCGGAGCAATTCAATGACATTAAAGTGTTCTTTGTAGCACCTTTGAGCAATTGTACACTGATTATTATTCATTGTGTTGCATCAGTAAGTATTGCAGATTCCATAACATCAGTGTGACAGCACTATTCATTATGGCATATAAAGAAACATCCAAGAGGCTAGAAGCATAGTCTAAATTATACATATTACATATAGTGTTTTGTCAGGCTCATAAAGCAGTATCCTGGTGCAGGGCATTCCAGTGCAGAGGAAGAATAATAGGATCCTTTCACTGGTGGAGGGATCAGGGAATGTTGGTAATGGCTCTTAGGATGGGGAGCACATCTCAAGGGTCTGACACATTCATTCACTCTGTTCAACCAAATGGAGGAAAAGAGAAGAGGGCAGAAGGGGAGAGAGCAGTCAGGGGCAGAGAGGAGAGTCATCTGTTATCTGGGTCATCCTGGAGACGACTGGAAATGTCAGCCTTTCACCCACTGCTTTACTTACAGGTAGGGATATATAAAGTGGAGCATTGGAATAGAGCTTAGACTAGTTCAGGTTTTCTCATGTCATTTGGGCATGATTCCAATTTTTGGGAATGAAAAAAAAGCTTTGTTATTGGGAAAGGTGGTCTGAGCTTCCTCTAGTGTTTATCTTTCCAACGAGCATCAAGTACCAGCATTCCTCAGACATTTTTATTTGCAGTTTCTGTTCAGATGGCTGCTGTCACATAGAATACGTGTTGCTATAGAAGCTTATTCCAACAAAAACCCTGGAAGACCCAACAATAAATATTCTGAAGGCCTTATTTCAGTTTTATTATTTGGATGTCAGTTTCACAGATTGCCAGTTTTACTGACTCTTTTTATTGGCATCAAATGGAGAGGCATACTATGTCTACATAGCCTGACTCCACAGTAAATAAAGGGCCAGCAATTTGATTTCCTTCAGCGAAATTCCTTTTCTAGAGCCCACCATGAGTATACAGTAAGCCATGTTGGGGAAGTGACAGCACATTGTGTGAAATATGGCTTTTCCTCTTGTTGTGTATTGCGTGTGTAAGGCAGCACTGAATTATGCACACTCCACAATCATATTGGTCTCAGCTGGATAAGCCCAATTCTGGTGAAAGACACTGGAAACACAGAGCTGGCTTTATATTCTGCCACTCACACATTCACATTTCTGCAGCATAAATAGGACATTTAAGCTCTGCTCTCTCTTTGTCAGTAGATTCCTGCTGTTTCTTCTCATTACCATATTCGGCAATAAACTCAAAGTTTACATATCACTATTGTGATATCACAGAACAGAATGACGTGGCAAGCAGCTTGTTTTCTTTTCTCTTTTTTCTTCTTCCTCCTGCATAGTGTGAAGCATGAGCACATTTGCTTTCCACATGCATGGAGCCAATATATCACAGTGTAGCCTTTTTAACCCCACAGGAATCTGAGCACTCCATTCTGTTTAGTGAAAATGCTGTCTTGCAATTCATGCAATTCACTCCATTATAATCATGGTTCTGTTGGTCTCCCACTAACTTCTGTTTCTGTCTTTCTTTTTTCCATTTTGTCTTCCAGGCATGGCGAGGGTGGTCAAAACTCTGCTGTGGTGAAAAATGGCTGCTGCTCATCTCCCCCATCTTCCTCCTCTTCTTCACGATCTCTGTGATGATAATTACTCTCCCACTTCCTTTGCCGCTCGCTTACACTGACCGTCAGTTTTCCCATGCCCTGAGCTCCAGTGGGGACTTCAGACCCCGGCCCAGGATCATTGAGCTCCCTCCAGAATCTGCCTTCCAGCAGCCACTCACTCACATACAGCGCAGCACCTGGAAAACAAACAGTGGGAAAGAGATGTCTAAATGCTCAGTGGCACCTAAACCTTTTAGGGATGCTGCTGGTGATGACAAAAACAGCTTCAAAGGGAGAAGTCACATAGAACTGCACAGAAATAAACACAAAGACATTGCTTCCAAAAGAAGAGAGATGGCAGCTGCTGTCCAGCATTCAACCAGTCGTCACCGCCCCAGTCTCCCAGAGTTTACAGTCAACAACACAGGACCAAAACATAGAATTAAGCCAAGCAACCACAGTGTTGTGGTAAAGCACACTGCACTGATATACATTCATGCTGAAAGCAGCAAATCAACAGCAGCACATATCCCTGTTTCAGAAAATACTCTAAAAAGTGACATGCAAGCTTCAGACAGATTGACAAGCAGATGGAAAGATAGAAACACAAAAAGAAATGCAGCGACTCAAATAAGTGCTAAGATAGATGAACATTACCAGGATTTGAAAAAACACACACAGCACTCTAGGAAATCTGACAAAATCAGTAAGGAGCAGGAGGCTGTGAAAAAGCCCTTTAGGGATCTCAAAAAACACAATAATCTTTCCAAGGAGCAGTTTGAGGTGAAGAAAAATCCTGGGTCATTGGACGGTAGAAAGGCTTTGTCCAAACAGGAGGCAGCCATAAAGAAAGATGACGGCGGCTGGTGTCTGAGCTTCTCAGGGGAGGACTTTCCAAACAATGATCAGAGGAAGATCAGGATTAGTCCAGATCTCCGGCCACTTCCCTGGCTCAGTGAGGATGACATCCAGAAGATGGTGCTCCTCGCTGAGGGTGAGGTGGTCAGTAAGGCCAGAGTACCTGCACATGGACAGGTTCTCCAAGTGGCACTGGATCATCCTGCACACCAGCAGGTACATAGTGACTGATTTTAAGTGTAAGGTTAGGAGATCATTTGAAATGTTATACAGTGTAGATGTATTTTTTTAGTTTAGATCCTAGATACATAGATTAACCACAAGTGACTCAAAAAGTCACGTATGACCTGGCATTATCTTAATTAATTACAATTGAGTCATGTCAGGTCGAGCCAGTTTTAATTATACAGCCCAAGATCACAAGCTTGTCTCAGAGAGATATGGCAGTCTCTTAGTTCTTTACCTAGAAGTAGTCCAGCAGTTAGCAGCTATGCTGCCCCCTATTGTTTTGAAGCTACCTTCAAATCCTAGCTGTTTCTTCCAAGGGGTGTCACAATCTGGACCTTCAAAATCAAAGTTGAAATCAAGTATTTAGCCATGCACCGAGTGTCAATGGAGTATAAAGTAATCTGTTGTGAGTCTTTACTCAGTTTGGCTTTGTGCACCAGTTTAAAACACATCTGTGGATACTGACCATCACTTTAGTATTGTGTGTGTTGTTTCACTTTCACTTTAGTTTGATGTTTTCCCCCAGTTTAAGACACACAATAATGACTTTACCGTTACTTTTAATCTGTTGATTGCGTCAAACAATCAGAATCAGAATCAGAAATCCTTTAATGTCCCGCAGACGGAGAATTGAAAATATAAAATAGACAGTATTAAATTAGAAAATATAATTAAAAGGAAAGAAAATAGAAGCAAATTGATGTATATACATATTTACATATAGTGCAAGAATGGACAGTCATTTTTTATATACAGATTTTAAATATGTATAATAAATATGGGTGATGAGATGAGTTTGTACAGATCTATTGCACAGTGCAGAGTACAGGGTGAGGTCTATATGGAGCAGTGCTGATTGTACAGTCTGACAGCAGCAGGAAGGAAGGACCTGCGATACCTCTCCTTCACACACTTAGGGTGCATCAGTCTGTTGCTGAAGGAGCTGCCCAGTGCTGAGATAGTGTCCTGCAGGGGGCGGGACTCCTGCACCAACAGTGATGAAAGCTTGTCCATCATCCTGCTCTCTCCCACCACCTGCACTGAGTCAAGAGGGCATCCCAGGATGGAGCTGGCCTTCTTGATAAGTTTATCAAGTCTCCTGCTGTCTGCTGTCGAGATGCTGGTGCTCCAGCAGACTACTAGAAAATAGCTGATGCCACCACAGAGTCATTGAAAGAGATCAGGAGTGCCCCCTGCCCTCCAAAGGACCTGAGCTTCCTCAGCAGATAGAGTCTGCTCTGACCTTTCTTATATGCAGCTGCAGTGTGATCAGTCCAGTCCAGTTTAGTGTTCAGCTGGACTCCCAGGTACCTGTAAGATGTCACCATCTCAATGTCCGTTCCCAGGATGTTCACCTGTGTGCAGGGTTGTTTGTGCCTATGGAAATCCACCACCAGCTCTTTGGTCTTCCCAGCATTGAGCTGGAGGTGGTTCTGCTGGCATCAGTCCACAAAGTGCTTGATGAGTTATTTGTAGGTTCCGTCGTCCCCGTCCCTGATGAGGACGACGATAGCAGAGTTGTTAGAGAACTTTTGTAGATGGCAGTGAGGTGATTGGTGGTAGAAGTCTGCAGTGTACAGGGTGAACAGGAAAGGGGCCGGGACTGTTCCCTGTGGGGCCCCTGTACTGCAGGTTATCGTGTCCGACACGAAGTCCCGAGTCCTCACAAACTGTGGCTGGTTAGTGAGGTAATCCAGGATCCAGGATGTGAGGTGTTGGTTCACCCCTGCCAGCTCCAGCTTGTCCCCCAGGAATGCAGGCTGTATGGTGTTAAAGGCACTGGAGAAATCAAAGGACATGACCCTCACAGGATTCTGGGCTTCTCCAGGTGAGACAGGGATCTGTCAAGGAGGAAGATGATGGCATTGTCCACTCCGATGCCAGGTTGATAAGCAAACTGGAGTTTGCCAGAGGGTGGAGATGGATGAGGACCAGCCGCTCCAGGGTCTTCATCAGGTGTGAAGTGAGGGCATCTGGTCTGTAGCTGTTAGAGTCTTTTTGGTGAGGGATCTTTGGTACAGGTACCACGCAAGGAGGTTTTCCACAGCAGTGGCACTTTTCCCAGCTTCAGGCTCAGGTTGAATATATATTCCACAATCCTGCATAGCTGGTCTGCACAGGACTTGAGGAGCCTGGAGCTGATCCCATCTGGACCTTCTTCACCTTCATCTTGCTCAACTCATTTCTCACCTGGAGAGATGAGAGGGACAGTGTGGAGCAGGGGTGCTGAGTGTCGGATGTGGGGGGAGGGTGAATGTCAGGGAGGACAGTGGGGGGAGTCTGCAGCATGAAAGCCGTGGAAAGGGAGGTAGAAGAGCTGGTGGGAGGCAGCAGAGATAACTGGGTCAGAGAAGGGGTGGTTGTCTGATCAAACCTATTGAAGAATAGGTTCATGTCGTTCACCCACGTATGATCCCCTGCAGCCTGGGAGTCTGGAGTCCTCTGCCCTGAAATTTTTTTAAGGCTTTTCCAGACTCCACTGGCATTTCTCTGCTGCTGCTGGTTCTCCGTCTTCCTCCTGTAGCTGTTCTTCCCCTCTCTGATCTTTCTCCTCATCTCCTTCTGCACAGCCTTCAGCTCCTCCTGACCTAAAGGCCCTCGTTTTCTCCTCAAGGAGAGCCTTAATGTCAGCAGGGAGGGGGGATGAGTTGTATGCCTCCTTGCTGTTGGCATAAAATAAGTCAAGTGTTTTATTGTCTCTGGTGTGGCAGGTCACATACTGTGTGAATGTGGGCAGAGTGGAGGACAGAGAGGCATGATTGAAGTCCCAGAGATGAGGAAGGGTGCTGTGTCTGCAGTGAGCTTGTGACTGAGTGAAGAACATCATAAGCTGCATCAGTGTTAGCAGAGGGGGGATATACACAGCAAACACTATCACCTGTGTGAACTCCCTCAGGAGGTAGTATGGCCTCATGCTAACTGCTAAAAGTTTGATGTCCTTACTGCAGACCTGTTCTTTAACAGTGATGTTAGAGTTAGACCATCTGTCATTAACAAACCAGCCAGCCAGCCCTCCTCCTTTCCTCTTACCGCTCTCTGCCGTCCTGTATGCCCGCCGCAGTTGAAAACCATCCAGATTGGTGTCTGTGTCCAGGGTCAGCTCCATTAGCCATGTCTCAGTGAGCACCATGATGCTGTCCCTCTGATGTGACAGTGTGTTTGTGCAAGGATCTACATACCGGTTTGTTGACATCCGTGTCTTCCAGTAGCTAGACCAAACTAGTCAATCCGTCAAGCGTGCGCTTACTCCCTCACTGGCAGAGACAGAAACGTATTCCAGCATTTTCGTTTTGATATGATATGGTGGATGTGAGCTGAGAGGCACGGTTGGAAGTGCAAATCAAGTTCATTTGAGAAAATCCACGCACACATTCAGCACTTGCAATAGGAATTCTGTTGACAGCAACAAGTAACTCCATCAGTTCATCAGGATGTCTTTCCCATCTGGGTGTCTGTACTTTCTGTAGGCCCGTATGACTGCGCATGGGTTGGCAATGTTAAATCGCTGACACAGCAACTCAACCTCAGTCTCTCCATACAGCGCACCTGCGTCCTCAGGCCAGTACTGTGCATAAAGCACCTTCAACTCCTCAATGAACTTGTTATATATAGTTTTATCTGGCAACCGGCACCCTTGAGATAACATACGGTCCTGCAAGCTCTTAGCCACAGTTAGGAAAACCTGCCTCGGGTCGAGTGTTTTGTAGCTTCATTCTCCTCCATTCAGTGAGATGCCATGGAGAGAG
Source organism: Acanthopagrus latus (assembly GCF_904848185.1). Taxonomy (NCBI): domain Eukaryota; kingdom Metazoa; phylum Chordata; class Actinopteri; order Spariformes; family Sparidae; genus Acanthopagrus; species Acanthopagrus latus. The sequence goes on along the minus strand of NC_051055.1, from coordinate 1,714,013 downwards.
TTTTCCACTCCAGCTCAGTTCAGTGTAGCACCCTGGCCAGTCTGACATGGCCTCAAGTCCACTGATTTCTGAATCCTCCAGCCGTAAAATCAAGCCAGTAAATCCTGCCTCTTGCTCCAGCTGTTGTATTGGTCTAGCTGATGCCAGGGTACCTGCCTGTTGCTCCAGCTGTTGGTGGACCACCTGGCTGACTGCTAGCGCTGTAGCTGGCTCCCACCCCTGCTGGCGGTCAACCTAACCAGCTGCTGCCACGGTACCAGCCTCCTGCTCCAGCTTGGCTAGCTGTCGTGAACCTGGCTAGCTGTTGCGTCGCTAGCCTCTTATTGCAGCCGGTTTGACCACTGCACCTGGGCAAATGCTTGGTTTGCCTAATAGTTTGGCCGCCTCTGCATGTGTGTGATGTGTTGTGACTGGCTGGTCTGAAATAAACCAAGAAAGGATAGAATCGAACCATGACCTTAACATGACCTTGACATATGACCTTGAAATGAAAAGGCATTTCTGCTAATGCATTGTAATTTTCAAATTTGACATTTCAAATTGAATTTTGGTAACAATTTGCTGGAGCATCTTTTGAAAATTAAATCTTAAATGTCCTTTTCTTTGTCACTTTAATCAAGGTACAAAATGAGCAGTCTTGAAGAAGAAAATGAAAATGCAATTTGGATGATTTATTACTCATTTTATTTATGAGTCCAAAATGCAGCTATATTCTGAAAATGAAAAAGCTTTTCTGTTAATCCATTTTAATTTGAATTATGCTACAGAATTGCTTCCATAGCTTTCTGATGCTTTGTAAACTTTTAAAACTGAAAATTATCAATTTTACAGGAGTATAAACAATTAAGTAAATAAAATGATATGAAAATAAAAATAAACTCAATATGATAAATGATATAAATAATTGTAGTAATAACATAATAATAATCATAATTGTGCATATAAATTGTTGTGTTACTGTATTTATAAAAACTGAAAGCATTATAAATGTATTTCTACATCCCAGCAGATATCACTGAAGAGGGATTCACCTCAGCATGGACTTGGCCAACGACATCCAGAAACCCATAGTAAGCGCTGCCAGCAGGGGCGCTGCTCCCTGGTCAAACGCACTGATGACTGGTTTGAAGTGTTTGCCTTCCACCTGGACAGGGTGCTGGGTTTGAACCGAAGTCTCCCCACTGTGCTTAGGAGTTTGCAAAGTGAGATTTTACCATATCGATACATCAGGGGCACCCCCAGACCTGTAGTGTGGTGGGATCCAGATATTCAGCACCTTGCAGATCGAGACCAAGACCAGAACTCTTTTCCACTCAAATGGGTCCAGTACCAGAAGCTGCTGCAGGTCCACTGTGGGAGTGAAGCAGACCAGAGGTCTGCGCCGTGCGTGGGAGTTGAACATTCAGAATGGGGGAGATTGGCTCTTTTTGACTTCTTATTACAGGTAAGTGCTTTTTTTTCTCATGTTGTGTCTTTCTCAGATAGTAGAGAAACATAACAACAAATATACAAGTAACATGAACCGTCCATGTGCATCGATGCATGCTGCTGTCAGGGCGTGCAGCGTACCCGACCTCATTGCCTGATTGTTGTGTACGCATCTTAACTGTCTATGTTTTGGACAGTGCAGGAATGTGAATCATCGCTCTTCACCACACGTGAACAGCGATGATTCACAACAAACAATATATAATTTACAACCTGCAAGAAATGTGTTTAATAAAAAAGGAAGCCCGAGGTCCGACCCGACCGGGCTCATTTGCATATATTTTTGGCGCAAACCTGTGGGTCCGTCAGGTTTGTCGGGCCAGGCCAACCCGTTGAGAACTCTACTATTACTACTTTTATTTCAAAATATTATGTACCTGCCCTCTGTGAGGGGGGCGGGGTCGAGAGGCCAAGCTGCCTAAATCTGACTGGACCGAGACCCCAAGGCCAAGAGAGAGATTTACTGATACTGTAGCTGAATCACAATGTCCAAAAGACTGAAACCATCCAGCACCCAGTGAAGGAAAACAAGAAAAGAAAAGCAAGACATGAAGAAGATAAAGGTACAGTAACGTCAGTGTGATGAAATGAATGAAATTAATAGTTTAATGGTCGTAGTTACTGTTGTTGGAGCAGGGTGTTAGCTTGCTAGCTTCCTTCGGACGATAGCAGCATTAATAATTAAATATAGCCGCAAGTGGCAATCTGCAGGTTCTAATCCCGTTCGCCCCAAACTGGCCACCCTGACCCTCATCCCCCGCAGTCGATGGCATCAGCTGCCATGTTCCTTAAAGATCTGTGCAACACATACCCTTGATAAGCCCCTGAATTCTCCAAATTGGTTATTCAGCTATATGCTAATGGCATTTATAGCGCCCCCTCTAGGTTGAGCTCAACATGCTTAGCTAGGCAGATTCCCAGTCCTGTTGTGCACCTATCCACCAAGTTTTGTGATGATAGGGCAAAGGGAGTGGGAGTTATGGCCAATAATTTCTAAGCCCCGCCCATTGTGAATTGCCCATGTTTTTTGACCAATCTGGCTTGTTTATAGTGGAAATATGTCTTTTCATCCCCTGAAGCAGTATGCCAAATTAGGTGTTTATAGATTCAATCTTTCAAAAGTTCTATTCATTTTACTGTTTTTCACATTATACAAATTAGCAAAAAATCTAAGTAGGCGGAGCTTTGTGGTCTAAGAGGCGTTTTTGTAGAGCACATGGAGCTGGACTTGTGTGTCACATTTCAAGTCAATCAGACTTACAGTGTGAGGA